>NC_043000.1:28787165-28804665 GCF_006345805.1 Octopus sinensis | reverse complement strand
GTGGTTGGTAAGCAAGCTACTTACCACACAGCCACTGTATATTTGTGCTTAAAAAGTAAAGACTGTGTATTGAAATATTCTTTATACGATGCAGATTTTCACATCGAAAGTTGTTGATTAGCCACTCAATTGACATTTTATGTCGTATGTGTTCAATCAGGTAACGGTGGAGGCACATGGCCTAGTGGTTAGATCAGTGGACTCGCGGTCGAGCGATCGCGGGTTCGAATCTCAGACCGGGCGCTATGTGTGTTTATGAGCGAAACACCTAAGCTCCACGAGGCTCCGGCAGAGGATAATGGCGAACTTCTGCTGACTCTTTCGCCACAACTTTCATTCACTCTTTCCTATTGCATCTTTCAGCTCACCTGCGACGGACCGGCGTCCCGACCAGGTGGGGAACGTATACACCAAGAAATCGAGAAACCGGCCCTTATGAGCCAGGCATGGCTCGAGAAAAAACGAACAACAAATCAGGTATCGGTCGAACACAGAGAATACAGAACTTAACATGGCAACATACAATTAGGTCGACGCACCAATTTTTTGTAATTAACACTGACAGAAACAACAACACATACACTTATGTGTACAAGTGGTTTGTGTGTGTGCGTGTTAATACAAATAGCAAATAATGGGTGCGTCGACAAAAGTACTCTACTTCGTTCGCTTCGCCTCAGGGAAGAGAACTCCGCCTTTCATCCTTCGCCAAGGTCGACCAAATGACAAGCAAAGGACTTTGGTCGATATCGTCAAATGAAACAAATAGTGGCGGTGCTCCAGCATGGTCGCAGTTCCATGACTGAGATAAGTAAAAGAAAAAAAGAATAATATATTTTAGAGTTTCAAAAGAACAATTATCCCAGGAACAGGCAGACATTTTTACGTATGGAAAACGTGTGCTTGTGTGTTTGTGTGCGTATGTAATTGTGTGCGTGTGATTGGGTAAATAAGGATGGGTGAGTGTGTGGGAAGGAAGAAAGAGGTAGGGAAGGAAAGGCAAGAAAACGGGAGAGATAGAAGGTAGTGAGGTCGCAAAGGAGTGAAAGAGTAGAGAGAGAAGGATGAGAGGCAGAGGGTTTCGATGGGAGATTTAGAATAAGCCCACGACAGAAAAAGAAGGCTTTCCTATCCGCATGTATATGTATATATGTATATGCGTGTGTGTGTGTGTGTGTGTGTGTGTGTGTGTGTGAGTGAGTATGTGTGAGAGAGAGGGAGAGAGAAATGAAAGAAATATTGAGAGTTACAGAGAGATAGAAAGAGGAGCAGAATGGGAGAGAAGAGCGAGACAAATGAACAGATTTAATGAGAAAGAAGCGACGAAAGATAGACAGATAGCTAGACATTGAGACTGATAGATTGATAGGGAGAGAGAGAGAGAGAGAGAGAGAGAGAGGGAAAGAGAGAGAGAGAGGTGTAATGAAGTGGTAAAGAATGAGAAAGAGACAGGGATGGTATATTGAATTGGGAAATAAAGGGGAAGCAGGTTTAGCGAAGTAGGATAGAACGAAAGAGAAAGAGAGGACAGAGAGAGCGAGAGAGAGAGGAAGAGAGGGGAGAGAGGGAGAGAAATATATATATATATATATATATAATATATATATATATATATATATGTAGAGAGAGAAAGAGAGAGAGAGAGAAGGTGCAGTGAAGTGGGAAATGATTCAATTATCGCTAATGACTTTATCTGTGAACTCATTAAGTTTTACGAAGGAAATAATTATCGACTTCATTGGGCGAGTTTCTCTGCTGGCAACGTTGCTAAGATGAACAGCTAGAGATACAAAACTGGGGCTAACAACAACAACAACAACAACAACAACAACCAGAACAACAATAACAACAACAACAGTAGCAACAACAACAACATAGCAACAACTAAAATAATGACAACAGCAGCAAAGGCAACGATGGCACCGCCATGACTGCTCTAACCTTTACGACCATTATAACCACGACCTCTGTCCTCTTCCACCTCATCATCTCATCATCTCATCATCTCATCATCTTATATCGCCATCGTTATTATAAACCTCATTGTCATCATCATCATCACCATCATCATCCTCATCATCATCATCATCACCATCATCATCCTCATCATCATCACCAGCATCATCATCTCCATCTCCATCATCATCATCATCATCATCATCATCATCATCATCATCAACATCATCATCATCATATTCAACACGGCAGCGTTCTTGTTTCCGTCGCAGTCATGAGTATAGCTGTCATCGTCATCCTCTTAGTCATGATGATGATGGTTATAATAATCTTCCTCTTTCTCCTCTTCCTCCTCCTCCTCCGCATCATCATCAGCAGCAGCATCCGCAACACCTACTACATTAATAACTTACACCTTGGTCATTGAACTTTGCAGCTGGTAAATGTCGTTTCAGAAAGGAAAACGGCAGGCAGCAGCAGCAGCAACAGCAGCAACAGCAGCAACAACAACGACAACAACAACAACAACAACAACAACAACAACAACAACAACAACAACGGCAACAGCAGTAGCAGCTGCAGCACCAACAGTCTCAACGATAACAACAAGAAGCATAAGTAGTGGCAAATATCTTAGAGGCAACTTCTTTAAAAACGATAGATGCAAAATATCTGAGAAAAACTTCAATATTGGGAGTCGACGTAAGCTTCATAATCTGAACGTGTCGCTCACTGAAAATGCCAAATTATAACCAATGTCCCACTTATGACTTTAGTTCGATCGTGATGGTTTTAACGAGACCGGTATGTTGTATAGAGGGCGGCGAGCTGGCAGAAACGTTAGCACGCTGGGCGAAATGCGTAGCCGTACTTCGTCTGCCTTTACGTTCTAAGTTCAAATTCCGCCGAGGTCAACTTTGCCTTTCATCCTTTCGGGGTCGATTAAATAAGCACCAGTTACGCACTGGGGTCGATATAATCGACTTAATCCGTCTGTCTGTCCTTGTTTGTCCTCTCTGTGTTTAGCCCTTTGTGGGTTATAAAGAAATAGGTATGTTGTATAGATACATCATGTATCTATTACTTGTTTCAGTCTGAAGCTTGGACAATGTACAGAGCAACAGAACACAAGATAGATTGGACAAAACAAGCTGGAAAGACAGGCAATCAAACACTCTAGTACTAAAACAGCCAGAGTAACAAACACTCCAGTACTAGAGACAGGGTAACAAACACTCTAGTCGTAAAAAAACCTGAAAGTCCAGAGACACCTGCCGTCGAAAATTAAATCCACCAAGTAATTTTATCGCTACCAAAATGTGGGTGTTCTATAAGAACAGACGATATTGGTATTTTAAACCAGGAAGACGCCTCCTCCAGCTGGTTATTCATGCGCTTCGCACTCGATATGTATTGCAAGCAGAGAAAGAACTTCCTACTATCCTTGGAGAACACCATATCACGTAATTTCGATCTTACTTGATTATCCTCAGCGATGGATACTCGCCTGCTAGACATAGCGATAGTCTGACCTAGCCTGCAATGTAAATAAAGTGTCACACAGTTATTGGATTTGCAGCTAGAAAACTAGTTCGTTAAGAAAATCTTTACTATCACATTTTGTACATACGATGCGCCACGAGACATAACCCTAGACCATCCTAGCAGGAAGTGTGAATAAAAAGGGAGCAAGAGGCTGTGAAAGAGGTTTTCGACCGATGCTGTCGGTGAATAATTCGGAAACAAGAGCCTGGCTGACTGCGTGCCTGCAGCATAACAAAGAGAGAACTGGAGAGTCTTGACAAACGGTCTCCTGGACACAGGGAGGACATCTTGTTACTCTTTAACTATTTGACTTGTTTAAGTCATTTGATCGCGGCCATGCTGGAGCAACGCCTTCAGTCGAGGAAATCGACCCTAGGACTTATTCTTTGTAAGCCTAGTACTTATTCTATTGGTCTTTTTTGCCGAATCGCTAAGTTACGGGGACGTAAACGCATCAGCATCGGTTGTCAAGCGATGTTGGGTGGGGGGACAAACACAGAACACAAACACACACACGCATATATATACATATACACGACGGGCTTCTTTCAGTTTCCGTCTACCAAATCCACTTACAAGGCTTTGGTCGGCCCGAGTCTATAGTAGAAGACACTTACCCAAGGGACTGAACCCGGAACCAAGTGGTTGGTAAGCAGGCTACTTACCACACAGCCACTCCTGTTTGATAGCTAATAATTAATCCTTTACTTGAAAATTCTTCATGCATCTAGGACGGTGCATCAACGGCACATTCTGAACTGCATTCTATAAGATATATCCTGCTTGAATGGTCAGCCGTCTCTCCCGCCTTACCCCCTCTCTCTCTGACACATTTTAACCGTTGTATTCATTCTCTTTTTCATCGATCAATGAAACAGAGAATTGTTTTTCGTCCTATTGATTTAAAATCTTGCAGTACAATCTTGTGACCTTCTGATTTGCTGAAAATAGTAATTAAATAGCCCACAAACCACACTCTAACACCTTAAATAAAGAAGGATGCATAGGATAATATAATCATTGATATACAAGTAGACGGCTGGGTCATACGTGGAAAATGTCCGATCATATATAGGCTTGATCAGAGCAGGCCTGGGGCTAAACAACATCAACGATCTACCACCAACACTGCTACCGCAACGTCGACAACAACCACCACCACCACAACTTCGGTGCAAATGTCTTTTTTAATATGGTGCCGTTTTTACAATCCTGTAAATAATGATAATGGTATTTTTATATACGCTTAAAATTTTACGGCGATCAGCGTGCAATGACTAAGGAAAATATAAGCCCACGACAAAAAAAAAAAGCTTTCCTAACCGCATGTATATATATATATATATATATATATATATATATATATATATATATATATATATATATATATATCGAGGGTGAGTCAAAATGTAATGCCATTTTGTTTAGGTCAGGTATAATTACCAACACAGGAACATGTATCATACATCAAAATGATGCTGGTCCTCTGTGGATCACATCCCTACTTCTCAACATAGTCACCGTATCTCTCTCAATAGCAAAATAGCAATGTTCTACCTCCAAATGAGAGCATGTATCCCTGCCCTGTAAAATTATGTTGGTTGTTCTTTAAGCCACTTCTTCACTACAGTTTTCACTTCCTCGTCACTGGAATGATTTAGTGCATTCAGACAATCATCTCTTCGGCCCCAAGAAAGAAAGTATGAGAGGCAAACATTATTCCAGTGACGAGGAAGTGAAAACTGTAGTGAAGAAGTGACTCAAAGAACAGTCAACAGAATTTTACGGGGCAGGGGATACATGCTCTCATTTGGAGGTAGAACATTGCTATTGAGAGAAATGGTAACTACGCCGAGAAATAGGGATGTGATCCACAGAGGACCAGCTTTCTTTTGATGTATGATACATGTCCCTGTGTTGGTAATTATACCAGTCCTAAACAAAATGGCATTACTTTTTGACTCACACTCGAATACACACACACACACACACACACACACACACACACGCATATACATATATACATATACATGCGGATAGGAAAGCCTTCTTTTTCTGTCGTGGGCTTATATGCCCCTTTATTAGAATATTTTCTCACCCTTGTATATATACATATATATTTGATATACTTATATATTAATGTATATATATATATATATATATATATATATATATATATATATATGTGGTGTGTGTGTGTGTGTGTATGTATTTGTGTGTGTGTGCATGCCTATGTATGAACGTATGTATTTACTCGCTCACACATGTATAAACACTCACAGTCATGATATGATCTTTTTAAGACAAGCACTTCATTTATATATATATATGATAGATCGTTAGCCACTACACACATTTTCTTCTTTCCTCGTTTCTCTCCTTATTTTTTCTGTGTCCCTTTTCGTAGAAGAGCGTAGGCTCGAAACGTAAAAGACTTTTTCTATTCCTGATCGTTATACTAATACATCTGTTTGTTTTGTACACCACCTGTCTTCGTCTTTTGTTTTTTTTTCGTAAACGCTCCCTATATATATATATATACTCTCAGAACGTTAAGACGGATGAAATGCCGCTAAGCATTCTGCCCAACGTGCTAACGATTGCCAGCTTGCCATCTCACTACTACTACTACTACTACTACTACTACTACTACTACTACTACTACTACTACTACTACTACTACTATAAAAAACCACCACCACCACCACCACCACCACCACCACCACCACCACCACCAGTAATAATAATAATAATAATAATAATAATAATAATAATATAATAATAATAATATAATAATAATAATAATAATGATGATGATAATAAAAGCAAAAATAAATCTAAAATACAGGCGAATCCTCTTGAGGAGACTTCGGATATTGCCAAAGACTTGAGCAATCCAGCTCCAGCATGGATAAAACTAGAAAAGAAGATTAAAACTATTGAAGCTGTATTAATAAGCTCCTGTGATGAAAAAGCAAGATCAAAGAAAGAAGACTCAGTGGTTAAGCGGATAAAGGGAAATCCACAGGGGTTTTTTTTCCGACTATACACCCGAGACTATAGTATTGAAATAAAAAAATAAAAAAAAACCCCAAAAAATCAGTCAGTTTGCTTCAATGCGAAAATGGCTCATAGACGGACTCTTTTTCTTGGAATTTCGTCTGCTGAAAGAACAACATGAAATCGTCTTTTCTCGATTATAGACAAGAGCAAAATATGGATCACTCTCATATATTCTACCGCGCCACAATGTGTTGTGGCCAACTAATCGTTATAAAACTGGCTGTGTGGTAAGAAGCTTGCTTCCCAACCACGCGGCTCCGGGTTCAGTTCCATTGCGATGCACTTTGGGTAAGTGTCTTCTACTACAGCTTCGGGTCGATGAAAGCCTTGTGAATGGTTTCGATAGATGGAAATTGATAGAAGACCGCCGTGTATTTATATATAGGCGCAGGAGTGGCTGTGTGGTAAGTAGCTTGCTTACCAACCACATGGTTCCGGGTTCAGTCCCATTGCGTGGCAGCTTTGGCAAGTGTCTTGAAAGAACCCTGTCGTATATATGTATATGTATATACATGTGTGTGTGTTTGCGTGTCTGTATTTGTCCCCCCAACATAGCTTGACAACCGATGCTGTTATGTTTATGTCCTCGTAACTTAGCGATTCGGCATAAGGAAACCGATAGAATAAGTACTAGGGTCGATTTGCTCGACTAAAGGCGGTGCTCCAGAATGGCCGCAGTCAAATTGACTGAAATAAGTAAAAGAGTAAAAGAGTAAAGAGTATATATGTATAGATATCTATGTTTGTGTGTCTTTGTGTCCGTGTTTGTCCCCCAGCACCATCGCTTTTTATGTCTCTCGATATCTAGCGGTTCGGCAAAATAGCCCGATAGAATGAGTAGTAGGCCTACAAAGAATGTCCTGGGGTCGTTTCCTTCGACTAAAGGTGGTGTACCAGCATGGCTGCAGTCAAATGAAACGTGTAAAAGAATAATTATAACGATAAGCGAATGCTAATTCTCTTATTCTTTCATTCTTTTATATCTTTTATCTTTTACTTGTTTCACTGACTGCAATACGACCATGCTGGGTCACCGCCTTGAATGATTTTAGTCGGACGAATAAACAGCAGTAGTTATTTATTATATCTGGTACTTATTCTACTGACCTTCTCCAGAATCTCTAAGTACGGTGACGCAAACAAACCAACACACCATGTCATGTAGTGGTGGATTGCGACCGAGTTTCACACACATAAATATAAATATGACGAGTTTCACTCACTTTCCGTCTATTAAATTTACTCACAAGGTATTGGACGGTCCTGAGATATGGTGGAGGACACTTGCCCCGCAGTGTTACACGGTGTGACGGAACCGGAAGCCAGGTGGTTGCTAAGGAAGCTTCTTAATCCCTCAACCATTCCAAGATTTATCAACTAGAGATGTCTCGGCGGTGGCTGATGTCCTTTAACAAAAACATCGGGGCCGTGGGTGTATTTGCACAAACATACAAAGAAAAAAACCTACTACATTTGCATCGGAAAATGGTGCTGTCCCGTTTGACTTCTGTAGTTGTGATGGGTGAAACAAATAAAGAAAATAACTATGCATTGATCGTTACAAGCATTAATATATTTACATCTTAAACTATATACATATATATGGCGCTTACCAAACACATGGTTCCGGGTTAAAGTAGCACCTTGGGCAAGTGTCTTCTACTATAGCCTCGAGCCGACCAAAGTCTTGTGAGTGGACTTGGTGAAACTGAAAGAAGCCCGTGCAATGGAAGTGGGATGGTTCATATTTGTTCGCTTAATATTTGGGTTTATCTTTTGATTTGGTTCAATCTTGATTTTTTTTTGTTGGTCAGTTATTTTTGTTGGTCAGTTATTTTTAGCGTTTTCACAGAAAAAAGTCATTCTAAAATTGTTTTTTAACGTGAGCGTGCCCAAACAAGTCGAATGCTTACACAGAGCAGGTTTTACAGCCACATCATCCAAACCAACCGGGTGAAACCGGGCTTAGCTGCTAGTATATAAGATATATAGTATATAAGGAAATTCCATATAAACTATCCATATAAAAGGTTAAGACTAGATGGAAATGGGTCTTTCATTATATAATCTATATTATAAAATTGATGTTGGCAAAACAATAAAAACATTCAGATTATTTAGAGAAATTTCAATTATTGTAGAAGGAGATGAAACAATAAAAAATTAAACAAGCACATTGGAATGCAGAAAAATCAAATCTGAAGAAACCAATTTCATATCACTAAACTATAAGACAATGTCTTTATGATTTTAGTTCTTACAGACTTTTGGAAGCAAATCCAGACAAAGAATATGAGCATCATGAAGACAACTACTTAAAAACACCAATGAGGAAGTCGCTAAACTCTTACATAGCTTGCTAGCAATGGCTGCCATCTAGAAGTTTTCGGACATATACTCTGCAATGTTTTTGTAAGAAAGAAACAAGACGACGAAGTCGTTATTGGGGAGTCACTAATCATAGATCTGCTCAGTTAGCGCTGACTTAAGGCGAAACAATAAAAGAAAAAACAATAAGAAGACAGAAACTGATAAAAATGGAAGATATTAGGGAGACCAAAATGTATGAAAAAAGAAAAACCGTTCGGTAACTCATGCATAAACAGATCGATATTGATATCTGGGATCACAAAATAAAAAACGATTTCTTCTGCGGAAGTAAGCTTCTTTGGATGATGTCAATAATACAAGAAACCATGGATATCTACGATTTATTGATGATAAGAAGGATGTAACTACATCATCCATTTGGAAACTGGGGTTTATTACAATGATTATTGGAAAAACAAGCCTCCTTTCGAGAAAAGCATGGCTGCATGATTGAATTTGAATTCTGGAGGGGAAAATAGTGTTTTGAAATTATTGATTAAGGGGGACGTGAAAAATGTTCAAACTTTTCCCCAAGTTTTTAAAATGAAACTCGTTGAAATGACACGGCTTATAAAACTCTGCTCCCTTTATCAAATATATAGATTTTTTTACTCTAGGCATAAGGACCGAAATTTTGAGGGAGGGGGCAGTCGATTAAATCGACACCAGTACGCAACTGGTACTTAATTTATCAAGGATGAAAGGCAAAGTCGACCACGGCAGAATTTTAATTCAGAACGTAAAGAAAAACGAAATACCTATTTCTTTACTACCCACAAGGGGCTAAAAACAGAGAGCACAAACAAGGACAGACAAACGAATTAAGTCGATTATATCGACCCCAGTGCGTAACTGGTCCTTAATTTATCGACCCCGAAAGGATGAAAGGCAAAGTTAACCTCGGCGGAATTTGAACTCAGAACGTAACGGCAGACGAAATACGGCTACGCATTTCGCCCGGCGTGCTAACGTTTCTGCTAGCTCGCCGCATTCATATATATAGTTGCATGTCTAGACAAGCGAAATACCTATTTCTTTACTACCCACAAGGGGCTAAGCACAGAGAGGACAAACAATGACAGACAAACGGATTAAGTCGATTATATCGATACCAGTACGTAACTGGGACTTATTTAATCGACCCCGAAATTATGAAAGGCAAAGTCGACCTCGGCGGAATTTGAACTCAGAACGTAACGGCAGACGAAATACCACTAAGCATTTCGCCCGACGTGCTAACGATTCTGCCATCTCGCCGCTTTTTTATCAAATGTATATTGGGTTGGTGCATAATTATTGCGGCTTTTTTTCAACAAATTTTATTCAACAAAAAAACTATAGCAATATTTAACTAAAACATCTTTAAGTGACTGTGTGATGGGAAGCAGTAATTGAAGTAGATGGTGAATATGCTCGGTAATAATCGTTGAAATATTCTCGGGAATAATCGTTTAAATATGCTCGGGAATAATCGTTTTGTTACATGTTGTTTTTGTTGAATAAAATTTGTTGAAAAAAAAGCCGCAATAATTATGCACCAACTCAATAGTTCCATGTTCATATAAACCTCAGTTTCAGCCTTAAGCATTTTCTCTCTACAATAAAAATAGACACACACACGCGCGATCACGAGGCAAATACACTAAGCTCTAAACCACGCACCAGGTTCAGGATTGTAATTATTGGGGTACTGGGATATGTAACACACTGCGTAAATACCAGTATTGAGAAATTTGGCTTTTCAAAACCAGAAAGGAGAAAGCTGATTGGAAGACTACGGATCCAATCCATCAGTGGAACTGTAAAAATCTGTAAAACTTTTCAGAAGTTTATCATTTAAGTATATATGGGCATGTCTAGATATGCAACTATATGCGTGAGAATATATACATAAGACAAAGCATACAAATCTTCACATATACATATATACACACAGACGCATACATACATACATATATATATACACACACAAAATACCCTGTTGATGTTGAAATTCTAATGAAGGATCTTTGGATCTAGATTAGAAACCGGCTCTTTCTCTATTATCAGAAAATCTTGAAATAAAACTGAATAAGGACATACATACATACATTGGATTCAGCATACTCTGAAAATGTATCAAAGATTTCAAATGATTCCTTGAGTTTCTGGGAATAAGGATACAAACACAGTCGCATGTCTACATACAGCATACACATACACACGCACGCACACGCGCTTGCTCGCACAGAGACACACACACTCATATCTACAGTTATAGAGACCATATCTCTTTTGCAAGATGTAGTCTGCGTTTTCAAATCTGTTGGCTTTCTTCCACAGACATAAATTCACTTTAAATCTTTTATTGAGCAATTCGCTTCGCTTTTGGATGGATTTAGAGGTGTTTGGTAGAACACGTGACTTTTTACACACACACACACACATGCACACACATGCACACACACACATACACACACACATACACACACACACACACACACACACACACACACGACAAAACACATGTATCACACACAACCGTCAACTCAGTGTTAAAAATATATTTAAAAAAACACTGTTATGAATATTTTTCTCATTAACAGTTCGAAAATGCAAACATGAAAGTTGTAAACATCATGAATTAAATTGCTAGACTGGCCATAAAAGTACAACTCTCTTTTACGATTGACCATAGATTTAAAACAAGGTGACATCGCAAACACATTACAATACACTGCATCAAATAAAACTAGGATTGCTGACAACACCACAATCCTGTATATATTTCAAGGAAAAATGCGAACATTATCTAAAGAAGCTTTGTGAATAGACTTATTTATTTATTTATTTTTCAATAGAAATGTAAAAACCAAGTATCGACACATAGATACAATATATAAAGAAATGAACTTCAAAAGTACTGCACCTAAATGTAGACTAATTTTTTGAAATCTGGCATTAGAATAGAAAACAAAAAGCACAAACCCCCATGATGCTTTGCGATCTATGACAAAGTGCACAAAAGTACGCCATTTAATCAGCAATTCATGTTGAGTTATTTATTCATAAACGTTGATGGATTAATGGATTTAAAGACACATATGTTCTAAACTAAACGTAACGAATATAAACATTATTATTTCTAAATCTCTCAAAGAGAGATATTCAGAAACAGTTCTTTAAAGTAAAGACTATTTGCCAACATAATGTGGCAGTCCTGGATGGGACGAATGTTACTGTTGTTTAGCTTCAGGAAACGTCGTTTCCAGCTGGCTATACGACACGATATCTGTGTCATTATATTTTCAAACAGGGGCGCTCAGCAGTCCCCTTTAGCACAAAACAACATCTGTGGACCAGTTTCTGGTTTATTGCTCTTTCTCAGACGGCGCTGCTGAATTCCCATTCGAAAATATATGATTTTCAAAGTGACGCACAGTTACCAATCTAATAAATAGAAAGATTATATCTAAATCTCTAAAAGAGAAATATTCAGTAACAGTTCTTTAAAGTAGAGAGTATTTGCCAACATAATGTGGCAGTCCTGAGTGGGACGCACCCAAGACTGGCACATTATGTTGGCAAATGCTCTTTTCTGTAAACGTAACGAGTTATTATGAAAATATGAAAAAGTCTTTGGAATAAGATAAAATTTGAACGTAGTCTTTTGTTTAATATAATAAATTTGGAAAACAAACGTTTTCTACACATCTACATACACACATACACGCACATACATATACATACATACATACATACATACATACACACACAATCATATACATTACGTACAATTGCATTGTAGGCATTCTCTTTGTCAGGTGGTAATTATGGATCACATTGAGAGTGAAATTCTATATGTCAAGAGGGATATATATTATCACGTATCAGTTTATATGTCTCAGAGCATTTCAATAAAGATATCATTGTCTGCACTTCCTGATATCACATTTTCTAAAAGCATCGCACCCTCTGACGGGGCCAAAAATATTAATGCTACCAAAAACTATTAAAAATTTAACAGAGGATTTCAAGTTCTGTAGCACACTTTTTCTTCGTCGTCCATTCCGCCACTAAACAAAACTAAAGGCAACTGCAACCAAACCAACCATGCAGCAGTTACTTTGTTTCACTAATCCCCAAAGATATAATTGTTTGCCATATGAATGTTGAAGTATTTTGTCTTTCCCTGTCGGCCCTAAAATCATTGCTCTGCTATTATTTCAAAATCCAATGCCTTCTTGGTAGGACATAGAAGACTTAGCTACGAACTAATGTTATCTCAACTCTATTGCAACTACTGTCCATTTCCATCATTGTGTCTCATTATTCCCCGAGTCATTTTTACTTTCGGCTTTTGCTTTCATGCGTTGCCAACTCTCAACCAACTACGTAATCAGAACTTTCTTTACAACTTAGATCTTACTAGAGGATCGTGGCACTGTTCTATCATTTCTTAGAAACACGAGAATATCATTTAAATAAATTCTTACCATCTGCTCATAAGTACCAAGCAGAAATTTGAGTACTGGGTCCCTTTGGTTATACACATGTGATGTTTTATGTCAGCCTTTATTGAAAACAGCAGGTGGGGACTCTGATTGCATTCTTACTACCGCGTTAATGTTTTAGTGCATCGCTAAATAACTCAAGACTATATATTCAGATACATTCTGCAAGAGCTCACTCATATGCTATAAGAACAAGCTTCAGTGATGTATAAATTGGGGAAGGCTGGCATTCAGCTGCGTCATTTCACATCTGTCTCTCACGCTGCTCATACACTTTGTTGCGCCGAACCTTGTACGTTATACGCTGATTCTCCTCTTCAATATGATGAAATTCTTTGGTTACATCATTTCATCTGTTTATACATACATACAAATAGACAAAGAGACAGACAGACACATACACATATGCACGTGGGTGTGTATGTGCATTTATGTTTATGATCTGAATACTGGGAAAAACTACCACTACACAAAACCCAACGAGGTATCTTTATACAAAAGCGTAAAACATTTACCACTAGTAATCAAAATTCTAGACACAATATAACACACATGTACAAACACCCATATGGATATGCATTTGTGTATATATATATATATATATATATATATATATATATATATATATATATATATATATAATATATATATAGATGCACATATGTAATGTAAATGCTTATTTCTGTATACTATATAAGTAGAAGTATCTATATTTATTTACACACACATATACATATATATACGTACACATATACATCTATGTATATAAATATACGTGTGTAGATATATATATATACATACAACATACATATATATATGCATGTGTGTGTGTATATGTACACGTAAATCAGTGTATATGTAAATATACATACATATATGTATATATATATATATATATATATATATATATATATTATATATATATATATATATGTATAAACATATACATATATACATGCACATATACATGTATAAGACTAAGTGAACTAAGTTTTACTATCTCTAAGAATGAACGAACTCAATACATTTGTTGGGCAATGTATTGGTCTATCTAAGTGTATGTATATCATAGCTACTCACGCATCCAGACATATATACATATGACGGTACATATAGGCTTACATATTCTGTCTTTCAGAGAAACCTATATACATATCGTTGTATAATCGAACCTATATACGACTATACGAATATACACACAGTCACGGATACGTATCTATTACAAAGTGTACAGGAAATGATATCAGGTGGTGCAGACAATGATAGTTTTATTGAAATGGTTTGAAACATATAAACTGATACATGATAATGTATATCCCTCTCGACATATAGAATTTCGCTCGCAAACAATTTCTTTTCAATTAGCAAGTTACCCTATTTAGCCAGACGACAATTTAATAGTTAATGTGTTAATTCTATTCAAATTTACTTTTGTTCTATCAAATGTATATACAACCTAGTTCAACAACAATAACAACAAACACACACCGATGCACACACCATATCCTTCTCAGTCTAGTCTATGCGATATAGGCATCACCTTTACGTATCAAGTAAAATTTCTCTGCTGGAGGATTATCGCACGAGATGAAACGGCTGGTCATGGACGGGATTTTGAACATAAAATACCTAATATATATATAAAACAAAATAGAATGAAAAACACTACAGAAGATTTGTATTATATGGTTCAAAATACATTAAAATCGTCATATGAGGAAAATGATATAAAATTTTGTGTATAGTGACATTGATTTGGGAGAAATAACAGGTTTCGCATTTTCTTTTCAATTTTTTCAAATTTCTTTAGCGATGTTGTGTCATCTATTCGTTATGGTGTTAGGTAGAAGAGTTCGAAACAGAGGGAGGTAATATATATATGCCTATATATATATAATATATATGAATATATATGATATATGTATAATATATATGCATATATATGGTATACTATACATGCATGTATACACACAGATATGTACATGCCTACATATGTATGCATATATGGGTACAGGACGTCAAAAAAACGTGAACAAAATGAGAAACGAGAACATAAAAAAACAAAAGCATGGAAAACAAACTTTTTCGAACAACGAAAGAAACAAATAGAGAAGTGAGACAGGCAACATAAAGAACATTCCTTTCATCAGTTGTTCCCTTGTTTTATCTACTCCGTGTTCGAAGGTAGGGACAAGACGCGACTTGGTGAGGGCCGTTAAGTTATATCGAGGTGAAGTAGTGAACGCTGGAAAAACGAGATTTGAGAAGAGACAGGCAAAAGCACGTCTTGACTTTAAGAAGGAAGTGGAAGAAAGAAAGATAGATAGCCGTTGGTCACGTGTGAGCAAGGAGAGAGTCAAGGAGGAAGAGTGAGAGAGAGAGGGAACGGTGAAGGGGAGGGAGATAGAATAGAGACAGGTGATAGAGTGCGCGGCAGAATTATTAAGATAAAACGTACATGGAAATGGATGCGTGGCGTTCTAACATATAATAATATAAATAATATATATATATATATATATATATTATTTATATTATTATATGATCGAACGCCGCGCATCCATTTCCAAGCAAGTTTTACACACACACACACACGTTATTGAAAAGCAGCAAAATATCACAAGAACTGCTACTCAGATTTTCACGTTCCTTTCCGTCGGACAGTTTTGTTTAAAATGGAAGAGAAATGAGGTGAAACTCTGAGTAGCAGATTTTGTGATATTTTTGCTGCTTTTCAATAAAGCATATGACTACCTCTAGTATTCGAGTACTATTTCCTCCTCCTTGTTTCACTTTTATGTGCTTACTCCAGTATATATATATATATATATATATATATATATACACACCTACATAAACACACGTAGAATCCGATGATGACTCAGCCAACGAAACTTCGAAGTTATTGTCAAGGCTATTCTTCTTAATAAATTTCTGCTCTACCAAATGTATTGAGTAATCCTACAATTCAATGTAAAATTGTCTTTATTAAAAACATTAATATGTACGTGTGTGTGCGTGCGTGCGTGCGTGCGTGCGTGCGCGCGTGCGTGCGTGCGCGCGTGTGTGGTGTGTGTGTGTGTGTGTGTGTGTGTGTGTTTAATAAATTCATTTATTTATAAAGATATGGGTCTGTGAGTGCTAGCGTGCGCTGTTAATATAAAATATATAGATAACATCGTGAAGACTAATTAAATCAAATATTACTTGGATGACATACAAAGTAGAATATAAAAAAGAAAAAAAATGTATGTTAGTCTACAACATGCGGGCATCTATTTAATACATACACATATACTTACACACACACGTACATAAAAGCGCCCATATAATACGCATTTGTTCATGCTTACTTTCTCATATACATGCATTTATTCATACACACACATATGCCTATATGTGTGTGTGTGCGTGAGTGTACCCTCATAAATACATTCATACACAAATATTGTTGTATTCATGTATTCATATATTCAATCTAAATATTTGCCTATATGTGTGGATGCACAATGACCCAGTGCTTAGGGCAGCGGGCTCGTGTTCGTAGGATCGCGGTTTCGATTCCCAGACCGGGCGCTGTGAGTGTTTATTGAGCGAAAACGCCTAAAGCTTCACCAGGCTCTGGCAGGGGCTGATAGGGGAACCCTGCTGTACTCTTTCGCCACAACTTCCTCTCATTCTTTCTTCCTGTTTCTGTTGTACTTGCATTCCAAAGGGCCAGCCTTGTCACCCTCTGTGTCACGCTGATCTTTGTCTATGAAGTGCTGAGCTACTTGCACGTTTATTTCACGAGCAGGCTGTTCCTTTGATCGAATAAACTGGAACCCTCGTCATATAAATATTATTAAAATGACATTAATATCCTGCATTTATTTTTCGAGCACTTTCCGAAGGATTCGGGCGGCTCCAAGCAGTGCTGTTATCTGCAAGTGCTCCACCCTTATTGCAGTCCCTATTTGTTCCACGTACTTCTCGAGATCTTTTCTCACTGGCTCCGACAATTATTGGTACTACTGCTACCTTTTTCATCGACCACAACTGCTTATCTTCCCAAGCCAACCTGTCATATCTCT
>NC_043000.1:28749665-28782165 GCF_006345805.1 Octopus sinensis | reverse complement strand
ATCGTTATTTGAAATGTTAGATGCCAATCTCTCTACTCTGAAGACGGAGGCGAGATATACATCCACTAATTGTTGCATATCCTTGACTTTTTTCTACACTTCATCTACCAACATTATAACTATTACGTAATCCCGTGAATCCCGAAAGAGCCGTTGGTACTGAAATAACATGCCTGTTCCCATTAGCTTTCTGTATTTTTGTACTCCATTTAAATATGTTCTGTAAATATGTAAATGTCTATATGCTTATGTAGGAACATCCATTCAACTTTTGTTTCTCTCAATATATATTCGCATATATATGTATTCACACACACACACACCACACACACACACACACACACACACACACACACACACACACACACACACACTCACACACACACACACGCACACGCACATACACACACACACGTGTGCATATTTTTTATATAACAAACCTAAGCATGTTTTGTTTATTGACATCATTATTATACTTACGTACATACTTATATACACATACATTATGTTATATATATATATATATATAATATATATATATATAGGGAGAATTCACAAAAAGAACAAAATACGAAGACAGGTGGTGTAGACAACAAATAGATGTATTAGTTTAACGCGTGGGAAGTGAGAAAGTCTTTAACGTTTCGAGTCTACGCTCTTCCAAATAAAGGAACACAGAAAGAAACAAGGAGGGAAAATAAAGAATGTGTAGTGGCTAGCGATCTATCATGGCGAATGATATAAATATATATAAATTCATCAAAATTTAGATTCAAATGAATATGGTACTTAACTCAGAGGCACCAGACTTTTATAATGTTGGCAAACGAAATGGAAATAAGTATATATATTGTCCGTTTGATGGAAGACTTCTATAAATGTCTGAAGATTGCTCAACATTTTAAAACTAATGTAATACTTACAATGTTTAATAAAATGACGTAGCATGAAACGATCGTACCAAATTACCGAAGATATACTTGTTGCTTTTTTTGATTATATATATATACTATATGGATATTAATATCTATATATCTATATCTATATCCATGGATGTATACAAGCACGTATGTGTATGTATACAAGCACGTATGTGTATGTATACAAGCACGTATGTGTATGTATACAATTAGCTCTTGCATAGTTTCCGGTTACGAATTGTAACACAGACTGTATTGGTAAAAGCCACATCCATAAGGTACAGTGCTGTGTGATCGTAACTGGGGCCATGTGAATTCTAAGTGAATTTCTCAAGCATACAGAGAAACCGGCGCCAGGACTTTTAGAGTTTTCTTTTGTAGACGTCAATACTAAACTCTATACCAAACTTCATATACATATGCACTATATCATTTAGTCTCCAGTACAAATACTAAAGCCGGCTATGTAAGCAAACAGCTTTTAGTTAGACTTAAGCTCTTCAGAATGAGGACCTTTATCTTCTTTAGTATGTAATTTATTACTCATTATAATTGAGCTGAAGAATCGTTAATGTGCGAACGACATTTTCTCTCTACTGACATCTCTAGCCTAGATCCAAAATTTGGAACCATTATTCAAACTCCAATAGAAAGACCTGTGATACATATGAATCTACTTCATAGGTTTATTCAGTGAGAGGAGAGTTTATTCGGCTGCCAGCAATCAGGCCAGGTCTACGGTTTGAGCGCAAACCCTTTCGTTCTATGATAAAATGTAAAACATGCGTTGACCATCCAGTCTTTTCCTTAAAATACTAGTTGTGATTTGATGAAATTTGGTTGCCATTTCTAGTATGTTCAGCAATAAACTTAAGAGACTTCTCATTGGAAACTTATTGCAGTTTATAATTAGAAATGGATAGGGTCAACTGAAAAACAACACTCCTTAACAACGGCCACCCCCTCAGATGGTGAAGTATTGCTTGCGCTGTGCTATGTACTAGAAAAAATGCCATTATTCATCGTCTCGCACCGTTCAACTGAAAGCAGAAGAGATAAGAATATCTTGAATTGGTTGTGAAGCAAGTGAACTGGAAATGTACGTGCTGTTTAGAAGTTTAAACAGCAGAGATGTTATCCTAAATATAGAGAATACATTTTATTGTTTTTTTATATTTATATATTGGTCCGTCTACAAAGTGTGTGTCTCCTATCATATTCGTCGGTAAACAAATCACTTAGATATTCTCTTCATATAAAGTAATTTAAGCCACGTTAGGTGGTGATGAACTTTACGTTTACCACCCGCCAAGGGGTGGGTTAATTTAATCCGTTGCGCTGTTAACACCAGAATCTGCTTCATAGGTGTATTCAGTGAGAGGAGAATTTATTCTGTTGCCAGCAATCAGGCCAGGTCTACGGTTTTAGTGTAAATCCTTTCGTCTCTTCTTGTAGGTCTTGAATAACGGTAAAACAAGGTTGTTGATGCTCGCATTGCTTCCTTAAACCATAAAATGAAACAATAGATATTGTAAACATCGAAGGAATTGAACTTATTTCTCTATACTGATGAAAAATCTCGTTAAATTTACAGTGGTACATCGCTGAGAGTTGCAAGTTGGCCCCTCATGTTAGTATGCCACAAGTATACTAACATGAGTGGAGGGGCAATGATCCAGTGGTTAGGGCAGCGGACTCGCGGTCGGAGGATCGCGGTTTCGATTCTCAGACCGGGCGTTGTGTGTTTATTGAGCGAAAACAACTAAAAGCTCCATGAGGCTCCGGCAGGCGGTGGTGGCGACCCCTGTTGTACTCTTTCGCCACAACTTTCTCTCACTCTCTCTTCCTATTTCTTGAGTAACGCTGCGATAGACTGACATCATGTCCAGTTGGCGGGAACACATACGCCACAGAAACTAGGAAACCGGGCCCATGAGCCTGGCAAGGTTTGAAAAGGGCGAAAAAGAAAAGAAATACTAGCATGAAGGGACAGTCCTGTCATTACCAAAATAAAAATAATATTACATCCTCTGCAGAAAAAAAGGGCAGACTAAAAACGCAGGATTTCTTAATTCTTTACTGCCCACAAGGGGCTACACACAGAGGGGGACAAACAAGGACAGACAAACGGATTAAGTCGATTATACCGACCCCAGTGCGTAACCGGTACTTATTTAATCGACCCCGAAAGGATGAAAGGTTAAGTCGACCTCGGCGGAATTTGAACTCAGAACGTAGCGGCAGACGAAATACCTATTTCTTTACTACTCACAAGGAACTACACACAGAGGGGACAAGCAGAATGTAGCGGCAGACGAAATACGGCTACGCATTTCGCCCGGCGTGCTAACGATTCTACCAGCTCGCCTAGACACGCAGGATTTCTCATTCCGCACAGAAATTCTAAACTCAGAATGTTCTCTGTATAAATTTTGCCGATGCAGATCTACAGTGGTGTTCTCATTTTTTACCATTTAAAAGTTACGTATAGGGACACGACGCAAGTGCAGACGAGGCAGTGTGGTTAAGAAATTCACTTTGCAACCTAGCAATTATGGGTTCGATTTCATTACGCAGTACCTTAGGAAAGTGTTCATTAACATAACATCGGCTTGATTGATGCCTAGAAGTTTTAAGTTACAAAATCTTCACTTGAAGTTTGTTTATGTATGTACATATATACATACTGATAACATACCAGTAAATTCAATAAAAAGCCCAATGCCTTCGTACAGAAATACCACGTGGTATCAATCTATCCGAGGTAGACTGTTGTGCCGTTGATATTCCTGCTATCTTTAAGGTGGTAAGCCAGTTAAAAACCTACAACCGACGACGCTATTGTTCACAAAGAAAGCACGATATTATATATATATATATAATATATATATATATTATATATATATATATATATATATATATGTGTGTGTGTGTGTGTGTGTGTATGTATATTTAAACCCATTATTTCACCAAGTCGGCCATGGATGACTAACTATCTGTCAATAAGATTTACACGTAAATAGCTGAATAGTTTTTAACGAAAGGTAGTTGTTAGACATTGAGTCTATAATTAGCCTAATCTGTTCTCGGTCTCTGCTGAAAGGTTTACAATTGTGTAATGATAAAATATAGAGACTTCATTGTCGTAACTTGCTCATTGATCGTGGCAAATTTTCTGAGAGTAATGAACCGTGTCCATCATCACACAACAGATTATTTTGTTTATTTACCTTTGAAACTTCAACCAAATATTACACTCAATTCCACAGTTGAGTAATATTGATTTTGTTTTGTCTATTGATAAATAATATCGATTCCTCTCGCATGCACAAGTCTGGAAATTTATAACGCGAGGTGAGAGGAGATGGATGAAAAATGTCTATCGTCTGTATTTGAAACTGAACGTCATCATTTGGTTAGTTTCTTTTTCTACCTATTTTTAAAGGGGAACCTAAGCACGTATCCAGTCAATAACACGACAGACTAGTGGTTCTCAAACATGCTTTACCTATGAACCACTATTCTGGTGGACCCCAAAGGTATTCAGTGTTTCAAAGCTTGTTTTATAGATATTTCTTTTAAAATTCCTATTTTGTTTTGCACTCATTAACTTGTGTTTAGCACTCATTAACTCTGTGTTTAGCCCCTTGTGGGTAGTAAAGAAATAGGTATTTCGCCTCTCGCTACATTCTGAGTTCAAATTCCGTCGAGGTCGAGGTAGACTTTGCCCTTCATCCTTTCGGGGTCGATTAAATAAGTATCAGTTACGCACTGGGGTCGATATAAGCGACTTAATCCGTTTATCTGTCCTTGTTTGTCCTGTCTGTGTTTAGCCCCTTGTGGGTAGTAAAGAAATAGGTATTTCGCCTGTCGCTACATTCTGAGTTCAAATTCCGTCGAGGTCGAGGTCGACTTTGCCCTTCATCCTTTCGTGGTCGATTAAATAAGTATCAGTTACGCACTGGGGTCGATATAAGCGACTTAATCCGTTTGTCTGTCCTTGTTTGTCCTGTCTGTGTTTAGCTCTTTGTGGGTAGTAAAGAAATAGGCATTTCGTTTACCGCTACGTTCTGAGTTCAAATTCCGCCGAGGTCGACTTTGCCTTTCATCCTTTCGGGGTCGATTAAATAAGTACCAGTTACGTACTGGAGTTGATATAATCGACTTAATCTGTTTGTCTGTCCTTGTGTGTCCCCTCTGTGTGTAGCCCCTTGTGGGCAATGAAGAATTAAGAAGTGTTAGTAGAGTGTTGTCGGTTATATTGACTGCAGTACTCTCAACAGGTATTTTATTATGACAAACCCAAAAGGATGAAATGCAAAACCGGTCTCGGCAGGATTTGAACACAGAACGTAAAGGACCGCAAATACTGGAAGTTCTTTTAACAAAGGAAAATAATCAGCTCTACTATAGGGACAAGGCCCAATATTCAAGGGTTAGTCGATTACAAGAACCTCAGTAATTATTCTATCGACCCTGAAAGGATGAAATGCGAAGACGAATTCGGCGGAATTTGAACTTAATATGTAAAAACGGGCGAAATGCGCGTTAACGATTCCGCCAGCTCACCGCCTTCAACAAAGGGCAATAATGAAAAGGAAAATAAATCATTGCATGGATCGAATCCACATTCCTTTGGTTAACATCTGCTACATTAGCAACGTTAACTGAAGTCCTTCTATCTGTCTCTCTGTCTGTTTATCAGCTTATATGCATGTACGTCTGTGAACGTGTACGAGAATGAATCGGTGTGTAGCCACGTAGCCGTGTATATTAAATTGTATTTAAACGACACAGCGGCTTATTTGTTATTTTTGCAATTATTTTATGAGGATCAGCTCTGTCAAACATGGATATGACGCGGTAACGGAAGCGTGATCCCCGGATAAGAATAAGAAACAGAGTTATGATTTCTGAATTTGTATTCACAATATTTACGAGACCTGCTTCCTTTCCAATCAGCGAAGCCTCCTCTCTCTGTCTCTCCTCTCTCTCTGTCGTTATTTCTCTCTCTTTCTATTGCATAGTGTATACCTTAGAGAGAAGCTTCCTCCGGAAACAGTGTTGTGATAATGCTTGCGAGAAAATTACGACAGGAATCAACGAACCTTTTTATGGCGAATCTTATCAACATTCATTCTTCTCTAGGCTGTTGAACTTTGATTTTATGGTCAGCAATCTGTGTTCGCTTGGGAGATCAGTGTGAAATATATTGCTGACATCGATGGTTTTGAGTGGGTGTATGAGTAAGTGTATATATTACGTTGTTTGTGTGTTTGCGTTTGTGAGCGATATATATATATATATATTATATTATATATTGTATGTATGTATATTATATAATATAGGTATGTATTAATATATATTATAATATATATGTAATGTATGTATGTATATATGTATATATGAATAGAGGTTGATATAGAAATAACTAGAGAAACAGGCTGACAGATCAATAAAGAGAAAGAAAGATCGATACACAAAGAGAGGGGGAAGAAATGTGTGCCTTTCCAAATGAATGTGTGAGCTCACGCGTGTGTTTTGTAAATCTATATTTGCTACCATGTGTGTGTAACATTTGCAAAACGAACTGTATGTATGTGTAGCCATGTGTATTTGCGTGTGTGTGTCTCAGTACGTTGGCGTGGTTTTCTCCAATTATATCCATGTTTCCAACATCACAATAATGGCGGCCACTGCGTTTCTGTAAAGGACTCTCTCTTCCTCATTTGCTCGGTGTGTGTGTGCATGTGTGTGTGTCTGTGTGTGTGTGTGTGCATGAATTCATTTCAAACATGATTCAAGTGTATATAAAACGAACTTGCGTTTACTTGTGCGCCTATATACTGATATATAAACGTGTCCGTATGAGTGAGTATACACTCGTTTGTATAGCGAAATATGTGAATGAATGTGTAATGTGCACAAATAAAGTTTATTTGAGGTACGTTTTCTCTACAAGTGGAGTTTACTTGCGGAGTGTTCGTTAACAACAGGAGTTTATTTGGCGAGATTACGTGCACAAACAGAGATTTATACTTATATGTAGAGGTTATATCTACTAGGTCGATTTAATGTAGAGATATAAGCACAATGGTGTTTAATTACAGGCGTGTGTCCCTGTATATTAATGGAAGTCAGTGGGTTTATGAAGAAGAGTGTCTACACGTAGAAGAAAATGTGTTTCCTTCTGTATGAATTCATATTTACGGAAACACGCAGCTACATATCACCACGCACACTCGTGTATATACGCATGTATACACACATATACGAGGTGAGAAAGCTTGGGAATATACAATAAAGAATGCAACTCACAAATCACTCAAACAAAACAGCTAACAACGCTTTTACACGCTGCTGCACACATATAAATATGTATATATGTATTTATATAGTATGCATGTATGTATGTATGTATGATCTGTGTAATGAGTATATATATATATATTATATATATATATATATATATACATATAACATACATATATATATATATATATGTATGTATATTATATATTATATATATACATATACATAATATATATAATATATATGTATGTATATATATATATATTTATCTCTCTCTCTCTCTCTCTATATATATATATATATATGTATGTATATATATATATATATATACATATATATATACATATATACACCACACACACATATATATGTATATATATTATATATATATATATATATATATAAAATAATATATATATGGGTTAATATATATTGTATTTATGTATTATCTCTTCTCTCATCTCTGTTATATATATAATATATATATAGAGAGAGAGAGAGAGAGGAGAGAGAGAGAGAGAGGAATATATGTATTTCCATATGCACACATAGATACACAGTTATACACCTACTCACGCTGAAATGCATACAGCGAAGCATGAACAAATAACACACTTCATGCACATGTGTGTACATATATTTCAATCCTTGTGCACGTGCGCGTGTAATCATGTATTTATGCGTTTCTTGCATACTTGCTTTCGGTCTCGGAATGTGTGCGCGCGCGCGTACAAACACGCATATTGTACACATGACACACACGCATACACACAAAAATATACGTGTGTATGTATATATATATATATATGTGTGTGTGTGTGTGTGTATGTATATTGACGTTTGTCTGCTTAGATATTTATGCACTATTTGTGGTTATGTTTCCGTGTCCTTGTATGCAAATGCAACACACATGCACACACATGCACACACATCTATAGATATATGTGTGTGCTTGTGTGTATGTGTGTGTATGTGAATGTCTGCTTGTATATATATGCGTGTGTGCATCGATGTATATATGTATATATGAATCTATATATTCGCTTGTACATTAATCTGTCTGTATGTCTGTAACTGTTTATATACATACATTACTGTGTGTGTGTGTCTGTTCGATTGTATGTGTCTATCTGTGTGTATGTGTGCGATATATATGTCTACGGGTTTTTGAGTTATGGAAATTGTATTCAGAATTTCCAGTGAACACTGAAATTTAATATCTTGTACGAGATAAATATATATGAATACATTTTATTTGGTGATGTTGCGTCGGAGTGGAGTAGGAGCTATTGCGAAAGAGAGGGGGAATGAGAGAGTAAGTAAGCACATGGGAGAATAAAGGGGTGAGAGAACGAAAGACAAAACACATGTAGTTGGAGAAGAAGAGGAAAGAAAGAGTGAGACAAAGATAGAGAGAGAGAGAGAGAAGAAGAAGAGAGGATGAGAAGGAGGTGAATAGAGTGGGAAAGAGGAAAAGAGATATGTTTCAGTTCTAGAATACAATAGTGTGATATTCTGACTAAAATTTCCGGTAAATCGAAATAGAACAAGCATGGCGAACCAACAAAGACGTCTCTATGTGCCTGAAATGATCTCCTGAAAATTATATTCTCATCTCCCTCAAATCACACCTAAGAATACAAAAAATACATCGGGTAATGTTGTTGTCCTGGATTTCCTGCACGTAGAGAAAGTCGGGGAGGTCGCGGATGGAATACATTTGATCATAGGTCTTCTAGAATAGTGTTTCTCAAACTATCTGATGTGGCGCACCGGTGGTTTCTTTTTTCCAGTGTGCCAGGGACCGGTAATATTTCTCAGTAACAGTAACTTATACCAGAAACAATATATATAATGAATATAATAAAAGCTGACAATTATTTATCTTGAATTTATCTTGTAAACAAATAATACAATATTACATAAGCATTTTATAAGCATTTTATAATGTGTCTTTCTTTTCTGGTAACTGGCCTCTCCCGGCACCGGTCTGCGGTCCACCGCTTCGAGTAGCACTGTTCTAGAAGACGGCTGACCTAGGTTTAAATAACACCAAGAATAACAAGAACAATGACAATAATAACTGATTTTTATATAGATATTAGGGACAGAAAAACAATAATATATAATCATAAAGGTGAGGTGTCCTGCTCAGGTGAGTATTTCTTTGAAACCAAGGTAAAATAGAACACGTAAACAGCTTCGGCATCTATCATTTCTCTGTCTAATTTATGAATTTACATTTTTATTTTCCGTTATTGTTACACTTGGCTATGCGACTAAATATGTGAGCATGCACTTTACAAACACAATCTGTAAACGGTACAGTGAAAATATGCGAGTCTTTTGTAAAATGCAACGCATGAAAGTTTACTGATGCTTTTAGGGAGATTCTAGATATGGAAGTTCGACTGTTTGTTAGATTCCAGCTCATTCTTTATAGGACCCCCAAATTTTTGATAATCCGAAGAATTTTTAAAAGACAGATAACATGCAAGCCATTAATGAAAATATAAGCGTAAGTAAATATGTTAGAAATTTAACATGTAGTCTATACACAGACACGTTGAGATGTACAATATCTTCCTCTTACATACATTCGATATGTTAGAAATACCAGCAAGATATCTTTCCAATTCATTATCTATCGTCTCGAATAAGGAACACATATATTACATTACTAGAAAGCAAAAAAAAAAAAAAAAATGAAAGGTCAAGATTGCAATACTTTTGACTCAAGGTTTGCTCACTCAGGGATGAGACCTTGGGTTAAACAAAAACAACAAAGATAAATTCAACCTATTACCGAATTATTAGGTTGTTCCGAAAATAGTGGCCGATTTCAGAAACATAGTTTTATTCTGGAAAAATTAACAATAGAAATGTTTTGATTAGTCAAAATATGAGCCGTGAACATCTATGCATTTCAGCCATCGATCAACGAGATTATTTATGCCTCATTGATAAAAACTTATTGGCTTTGATACTTTAAAATCTTTGAAAGCTGATTCCACCTCTGGTTTGAATCTGAAAGTTTTAACACTTAAAAACGTGTTTAAATGCTTAAAAATGGTAGCCAATGGGTGAAAGATTAGAAGAATATGGAGGATGTGGTAAAGTCTCGTATCCTAAGTCTGTGAGTTTCTGCAGCGTCATTGATGCAAAATGTGGCTTTGCGTTATCATAGAGCAGAATTGGACCACGCCGATTCACCAATGCAGGTCTCATTTTTTGCAAGTGAGCATGCATTTCAAGAGTTGATTGTACTAAACCTCTGCTGTAATGCTCTGATTGGCTTCCGGAAAGCTGTAATGGGCAACACCAATTGCAGACCACCAGACAGTCACCATAATCTTTTGCTGATGCAACTTTGGCTTTGGGGAAATATTTGGGGGACTCATCACGATCAAGCCATTGATCTGGTCGTTTACGGTTATCATAAAAGATCTACTTTTCGTCAGAAGTGATTATTCGCAGAAAGAGCATCGAGCACACTTCAAAAAGCCGAACTTTTTTATTTTCATTGAGCTCATCATGCAGTACCACATTTATCGAGCTTTTTCACCTTACCAATATTCTGCAGATTGCGTGAGACCGTTGCGATACCAATACCAAGTGTCTGAGTCATTTCTCTGACACTTTGATTGGGTTTTGTTCAACAATTGCTTTCAATTTTTCAATGTCAAAATTGTATGACCGTCCTTTACGTTCTTCAGCTTCAAGACTCTCATCCCAACTACGGAATTTCTGAAACCACCTTCGTACTGTGCGATCACTTGTGGCCCCTCTACCCATGCTCTGTTGATGTTGACAGCAGTTTGGGAGGCATTGTGCTCAAGCTTGAACTCATGTAAGAAAAGTAAGCCAAGGTCCATTTTTTGTTATGTTCATAATTAAGGGCGCCTATGCTTCAAGAATTTTTTCTGTCTGAAATAAGTAGAAACTGATTAAAGGCCATACATTAATTGTTAAGTATGTCGAAATTCATCTAAAGTGTAATTAAAATACTATGATAAAATTGCGTTTCAAAACACAACACGTAGAGCGGTCATTATTTTCAGAACAACCTAATAGCTGTGTCAGAACCAAAATTTCAGAAATTGACTTCAGAATCACGAGGCACAGAAGAATTTCAACATCCAAATTTTTATACTCGAGTTTTATCAACACTTTGTAATTATAGATTAGTTGAGCAAGGAAAGCCGTATCCTTGAAATATTTTCCAGATTTCCAAAACTGATGGTTGAACATTACCGTTTACTGTAATTCTGAAGTTAATTTCTGAAATTTTGGTTTCTACCACAGCTAATTCAGTAATAGCTAGAATTGATCTTTTTCATTATTGTTTAACTCAAGGTCTCATCCTTGAGTGAGCAGACCTTGTATCAAAAGTATTGCAGCCTTGACTTTCCTTTTTGTTTTCTTGTAATTTAATATAGGCATCCAAGGGCCTCATTGTAGTGTTCAATTAACCAAAGGGCTTCATCTACTAGCTCCGAGAGTCTTGTACCTAGATTCGGTCTTCCAAGTTCCATTATCAACGTTTCTTAAATGAAAATAAATGTGAGTTGTAAAATATATTTTGATGAAAGATATTTCTATATTATATCTAACCGATTAAAATGATTCGCCTACAGCACAATATTAATGTAAGATACTTTGTCTCTTTAATTTTAATTTGACACTATTATCAAAATATTTTCGCCCGCTATATTTGTTTTGTTTAGACTCAATTTTATTCGTTGTTAAACGCCAACAGAAAATGGTCGGATGGGGAATTGTTCACAATTATCGATTCACTAAAGTGACGAATGATGGCAAATTTAAAATATTTGAGAGTGAGAAAATTTTAATGGTGTCGATACTTGGAAGACATTATATTAAATCTGACCAATTTTAGAGGTCTTTATCTTATAATTCCCGAGATAATTTTGGAAATAAAAGAGGAAGGAAACGATTTTTGTTTATAATTTTGAATGATTCATATGTTGGTGAAAAATTCTTTCGAAATGGAATTCCTCAACGCTACAAAGCGGTGGGTTGGCATAAACAGCGGAGCAATGGATTAAAAAAAAGTAACCTTACCAGATTTACTAATGCTAGTAATCATTTTAAATTTAAGGAATTAATAAAGTTGAGTTTGAAATCCATGTCTTCGACAATAAGGAAGTACGACATATATATTTGAGTCGCTATATTGACTGTATCCCGCTGCTTAGCAAAAGTTAGCCTGTTATGTAAAACAACCATTTTCATTATATGTTTATATATATATACATATATATATATATATATATATATATATATATATATATATATATTATATATATATATATATATATATATATATGTATTTAAGCATATAGGAGTGGCTGTGTGGTAAGTAGCTTGCTTACCAACCACATGGTCCCGGGTTCAGGCCACTGCGTTGCACCTTGGGCAAGTGTCTTCTACTATAGCTTCGGTCCGACCAAAGCCTTGAGAGTGGCTTTGGTAGAGGGAAACTGGAAGAAGCTCGTCGTATATGTATATATATGTGTATGTATGTGTGCGTATATGTTTGTGTATCTGTTTGACCCCCCTCCCCCAATATCGCTTGACAACCGACATTGGTGTGTTTACGTCCCAGTAACTTAGCAGCTCGTTATAAGAGACCGATAGAATAAGTACTAGGATTACAAAGGATAAGTCCTGGGTTCGATTTGCTCGACTAAAGGCGGTACTCCACCATGGCCGCAGTCAAATAACTGAAACAAATAAAAAAGTAAAAGAGAGAGAGTAATATATATATATATATATATAATATATATATATATATATATATATATATATCCTAGGAGAAGGTAAGCTCAATTGAAAAACCTGGGTGTAGTTTCTCAACCTCTGTTGTACCATTGGTGTTATAACTGAATGCGTTGAAAAGTTCAATACTGTGCAATATTTTATCCACCTAGAACAAATTCAGTAACGGAACTTCTTGTATTCTCGGGGAACAGGAATAGGTGTGGCGTTCAATCATATAATAATGTAATTAATATATATATATATATATATGTGCGTGCGTGTGTGTTATATATATATATGTGTATGTATATATATATATATATATATATATATATATATATATAATATATATATAATATATATATATATTATATTATATATATATATATATATATATATACGTATATGTACATACTTGCATATGTATGTATATACATACAGGACGTTACAGAACGTAAACAACACGAAATATGAAACATACGAAATACGGAAAAATGGAATACGAAAAATTATTTTGCGAACAATGAAAGAAACAAATGGAAAACAAGACAAGCAACATAAATAACGACTCTTCATCAGTTGGGCTGTTTTCTGCTCCATATTTCGAGCAATTCACGACAAGATACGCCTTCAACAAAACAGTTGATCCCGCAAAGCATATTAAATTAAATTTGCGATTTTGCGGAGGATCAAAATTGGTGACAAAAACATGACAGTGACTGTCTGTCCCCTCTCTCCCTCACTCTCCCTTCTTTGCTCACTCCTCGCTCGCACGTGACCATCGGCCATCTTTCATATCCTACTTGTGTATCTTTCCTTCTGATCAGCTGCAGGGATCAGACACATTCTTGTCTGTCTCCTGCCAAAGCTTGTTCCTCCACCGTTCGTCAGTTCACCTCGTTTAGACTTAGAAAACGGCGAAAGATGGAGGGAGAGAAAGGGGAATTAGAGAAGGATGGAGGAAGAAAACAGTATAGAGTCGAGTCGCATCAAAAAGGTAAAGATACATTTATTTGGAAATAGATGCTTGGCGCATACATACCCACATACATGTACCTATATGAGAATATGGAGAATATAAGAAACAAACAAACGTTCATATAATAAGTTATTCGTAAAAATTAAAAAAACTCAGAAATAATGCACAAACTTATTATTTGATGATGGTTTAAATATTGCTTGACAATCGGTCGAAGTTTTTAGTAAATTGATCAATTTTGGAGATTGTCATTAGAGACGATTTAAAAATTATGAAGTTTCATAAAGATTAAAAGAGCATCTTGAATGTCTAAATGCATAGTTGTGAAAACAGAAATAAATGAACCTATTAAAATAAATCAATACCCAAAAGCATAAAAGATAAATAAAAGTATAATTATGAAAATAAAAATATGAATGAAAAATCAATATACAAAAATCAATATATAAAATTTAATGAATAAAAGTATATATATAAGAAAACTGTTCATAAAAGAAAATTTTGTAATAAATAAAAATGTTAATCAATTGTAAAAACTATATAAAATATATAAAATATTACTGGATGTGTAATGTGTAGAATATGTAGAGGGTGTAGAAACTTTGTAGAATAAAATGTTGTACTGTAGAGGCTCCCCACCACAAATAACGAATGAAACCAACCGGATTGCGCAGGAGTGGCTGTGTGGTGAGTAGCTTGCTTACCAACCACATGGCTCCGGGTTCAGTCCCACTGCGTGGCACCTTGGGCAAGTGTCTTCTACTATAGCGTCGGGCCGACCAAAGCCTTGTGAGTGGATTTGGTAGACGGAAACTGAAAGAAGCGCGTCGTATATAAGTATATATATGTGTGTGTGTGTATGTTTGTGTGTCTGTATTTTTCCCCCTAGCATTGCTTGACAACCGATGCTGGTGTGTTTATATCCCTGTCACTTAGCGGTTCGGTAAAAGAGACCGATAGAATATGTACTGGGCTTACAAAGAATAAGTCCCGGGGTCGATTTGCTCGAGTAAAGGCGGTGCTCCAGCATGGCCGCAGTCAAATGACTGAAACAAGTAAAAGAGTAGAAGAGTAAACGTTGACGCGAACAGTTGTAAGGATGTATAAAGATAAAATGCTAGAGCATCTGGGGCAGGATTTTGGGTATGTAACGTCTAATGTAGAATATTGGGTATTGCCTGTGGGTTTTATAAGGAACTAGCAGTATCGCCCGGCGTTGCTCGGGTTTGTAAGGGAAATAACTATATAAGCATTTTTAGAGATTTACTTCCCTTATAGATGCCAATTCGGGCTTTCTTAGCCATTTCTGTTTTGGTGTCTTCAAGCCATGAAGTCGTTGTTCTAAAAGAACGCTGGTCTCCTTGACAACGCTTTACGACGTTGATTTCCTTACACTCCCTTCCCCACAGCTTCACGAGGGAGGAAAGAAGGGGGAGAAGCACACAGGTGCAGCTGTGACCATGGACGCCAACTCCGCCGCCATCGACACACGAAAAATTATGCATTAAAATGGAATAAAAAATGATGTTAAATTATTTTTAAAATCGTAGACTCATCGTAGACGCGCGCTAATACTTAGACGGGCTCAATATGAATCACGACTATAAGATACCCGAATTTGGTTAAACTGCACCGCAAAATGTGGGAGTAGTTAGGAATCTAAATCGAAGGGGAAAGACACTCACACAACTACAGTTTTATATATATAGATGGTACGGTTAAAGAAGACGAGTGATGTGTATCAAAATACACAGGGCACAGGATGCGGATGCTGTATTGTTGGCTCCACCGTCAATACACCGCGCTAAATCTCTATATCGTGAAGTGGCAATTCCAAAGTAAATATCAAAAATTTAACAAACGCTATTAGACATCAAAAGTCCAGTAAAGAATGTAAGCTCAAAACACTATGTTCTAATCTCCCTTCAGTTTCAATGCTACAAAGTTTTTCGCTCATAGTTTCTTTATTTAATCGAAAAAGTAAGGAACTATATTATGTCGTCATATCTAATTTCGTATAACATAACAACCGTAACGCTAGAAGCCCATCACATACCATTAACCGCATTTTTCCTAAATATCCTGCATTATCATTAAAAAGTATCTTTACTACAGCGTGTTTCGAAAGAAGTTCAGATATATACCACAGAGAAGCTTTTAACATCAGCGCCAATAATAAACGTAGCCAAAAATACATAAGGTTAATCGTGAGCACTTTCAAAGTTCGAAACTATGTACACAGGCATTCCTTTAGAATCTTTAACAGAAGAACAGACAGCAGATTGTCTATTTAGATGTGATGTCTCAAGTACTAACAGAGCACATAATACAATATGAAGCAGACTATCATAGATCACCCAAAAAATCATACGATTAGAATGGATGCTGCTACTAATGTACAAGCGAGAAGTTTTTCAAATGGATTCATCCTGATATCAGTCTTAACTTAAAATCTGATTTTTTGTTCGCACAAATCCAAGCACATTTAAAAATAACTCGCAACAATATTTGCCAAAGCAGAGAACCTAAAACCAAGTGACAGCGACCACACCCATACATCTATATACCTATAACCAACGACACAGTACATAAAGAAAATGGCTTCCAATATTAAATGTTTACTACGCACAACGCACATCTTATAACTCGGATCTGATATTCTGGGCCTTTCGTTTCAATATATGCAGTCAGTGCATCATATACTATATTAAAAGTTAGAAGCTCGATGACCTACCACAAACCTTCGTATACTTTATGCTTATATATTCCTATAGGACCAAACGGCAAATATTTTTTACCATCTTATATGGTAAATTCGTTATGTGCGATGGGATCATTATAGTATAATACTTATATTAACTTTATGCATCCAATATTTTAATACATTTTGTAATTCATTTTCGATTTTGTTTATAAAATATTAAAATTTTTATCCGGTATTTCTTTTTCATACTACACACTATTATTTACATATATATTTTTCACAGATATATTTTTATCTACACACACACACAACACACACACACACACACACACACACACACATACACACATATATATATATATATATATATATACATACATACATACACGTGCGAACGTGTGCACACATATAACATTTGTATATGTTTTCATAATTACATTTTCGTTTTATTTATTTTCTATTTCATAAATAAATAAATATATATATATATATATATATATATATTATATATATATATATATACATGGACTGATAGATTCATTCACTTTATTTATATAATAACGTATTTATGCATTCAAAATGACATTTTAATCTTATGAAATTTCATTATTTTAAAAATAACAACGTTAAAAATTTATCGACGCAGTAAAAACATTTACTGGGAGTCAAGAGAATATTAAATAACTTCTAAATGTTCATTCGCTACATTTTTGTTTTATTAAATTTTGCTTAATTTGTATATCTTACCTATATGTACATACATACATACACATATATATGCATATATTATATACATATATATATATATATAGACGTTTCTCTCTTTCTCTCTCTCACTATATATATATATATAAATATGTATATATGTATATATATACATGCATACACACACATATATATGCATATATTATATACATATATATATATATATAGACGTTTCTCTCTTTCTCTCTCTCACTATATATATATATATATATATAAATATATGTAAATACTTATATATATATATATATATATATATGTGTGTGTGTGTGTGGTGTGTGTGTGTGTGTGTAAATAACAAAACAAAAACTTGTATAAATGTATATATACTTATATGTGGAAAGAGCGAGAAAGAGAGAAACAGATGGAGAGAGAAAGGGAGAGAGAAGAGAGAGACAGAGAAGAGGGAGATAGAGAAGAGAGAGATATAGATAGAGAGAAAGAAACACAGAGAGAATGGGAGCTATGTGCATACACATATATGTAATGATTGAGATTTTAAATGCTTTTATATTTTATATCCGTATCCCAATATATCTGGGGCTTTCAGACAATTCTAAAACAACATTTGAACCGTATGTGTATTGCATGTCTCGATGCTGTAGTTTCATAATTCCCTGTTTTTGTATATCTGCATTCTTGAACACTTACTGCACATGCACTTGTGTACACATACACCTACACGTATTTGTTCATGAATATACATGTACAGTTACATGCAGTTGTGTACATTGTATTCGTATTTGGGCTTATTTCCGTGTATCTAACCATGCATGGGAACATGTCACCGCATATGAATATATATGCTCATAATAGAATTTTAACAAGAGTACACGTCTAAAACTGAACGCGTGTGTGTTTAGTCACGTGTGTATGTATATTACAGTGAAGGTGGCAAGGCGGCGAACTGGCAGAAGCGTTAGCACGCCGGGCGAAATGCGTAGCCGTACTTCATCTGCCGTTACGTTCTGAGTTCAAATTCCGCCGAGGTCGACTTGCCTTCATCCTTTCGGGGTCGATTAAATAAGTACCAGTTGTGCACTGGGGTCGATATAATCGACTTAATCGTTTATCTGTCCTTGTTTGTCCCCTCTGTGTTTAGCCCCTTGTGGGTAGTAAAGAAATAGGATTTCGTCTGTCGCTACGTTCTGAGTTCAAATTCCGCCGAGATCGACTTTGCCTTTCATCCTTTCGGGGTCGATAAATTAAATACCAGTTACGCACTGGAGTCGATATAATCGACTTAATCCATTTGTCTGTCCTTGTTTGTCCTCTCTATGTTTAGCAACCTCGGCGGAATTTGAACTCAGAACGTAAAGACAGACGAAATACCCATTTCTTTCCTACCCACAAGGGGCTAACTCTCTCTCTTTCTTCCTCTCTCTCTCTCTCTCTCTCTCTCTCTCTATATATATATATATATATATATACATATATATATGTTATATATATCTTTAATTTACAAGGAAAGATCCAGAGAAACAGTTACCAGGGTAGCCAAATGTCACACAAATGCCTAAGAAATTAAGTAACCACGTTTGCATGAGTGATAATTACGAGAAGTGAGATGTGTTTTGGAGAACATAAGAGTAATGGAAAATAGAGACAAAATAACATCTCGTGCGTTTGTCTCCATATATAATATATACATGCATACACATTTATATATACATATATACACAGACATCTTAATAGATATACACATACACATACATGGCGTTCAGTTTTAACAGACTTAAGATATAGCAACTATTATCCAAATTTCTCCTCCCTTTATTTGGTCAGTTAAGGCCTATTGATATTTAAAACACGTCGTCATGTATGGACTCAGTTTTCTACTTCCTATAAATTATTGATCCTCTCTTATCCTTTCGTTCAAAAACCCTACTCTTTCCCTCACCCTCTAGTTGTCATGTAAAACTAATTCTAAAATAGCGGACATCTTTCCCTCTTTACACTGCGACGTTTGTTTCGTGTTAATCATCATAGAAGTCATCGGCTTCCAGAAATGTACCGAAACAGCTTTACTGTTGCCAGCGATTGTCTCGTTAACACACGCACACACATACATACACACGTACACTTCCACACATCCACACACATATACGTACTTATGTTATACGTCGACGGACAGTTCAATGAAGGCAAGCAGGCCGGAACTTCGACTATAAAGTCCTTTAAGGTGGTGTCTCAGCATGGCCGCAGTCAAATGACTGAAACAATTAAAAGAATACTTCAATATATATATATATATATATATATATATATATATATATATATAATATATATATATATATATATATATATACATACATATGCATACATGGGTATAGAACGTCATAGATCTTAAACAACGTGAAATACGAAATACGAAAACATGGAATATGAACTTTTATTGCGATCAACGAAAGAAACAAATGGAAAACAAGACAAGCAACATAAAGAACGACCCTTCATCAGTTGGCGGCTGTTTTTCTACTCCGTATTTCGAGCAATTCACGACAAGATACGCCGTTGACAAAACAATTGCTCCCGCAAAGGAATTTAAATGAAATTTGTGATTTTGCGGAGGGTCAAAGTTGGTAACAAAAACAGGACAGTGAAAACAATCAGAAGGGCTTCTAGGCCAAACATATATGTAATATATATATATATATATATATATATATATATATATATATTATATATATATATATATATATATATATGAAATTTGATCTCTTACAGTCAAGAGTCGCAGATAATGCAGTTCACAGCAGGATGTGCAAATGGGGGCAGCGCCGTCAAACTCCCTCAAGCACCAAATGTCAAGTCATTAATTAGCGAAGTAAAACGTATGTACCAACAATAAATGGTAGTGTCCCAGCATGACCGCAACTCGTGAGTTGAAACTGGCTCAATTTATATATATATATATATATATACGGATATATATATATATATATATATATATATATGTGTGTGTATATAAATGTGTATATATATATAAAACCAAATGAGTAAAGACTAACACCCGTAAGAGAGAATTTATCAATATTTATCAATTCTTTATTATCTTCAGGTAAGCAAAGCTTCACACTCATAAGAATGAATATATACGTATGACTGAAACAAAACAAAACCAAGAGAAAAAAATCATGGCGACTATCCAGCAGGCTTACAACAAATGAAATTGGTTTGATAATGAAATTGACTTCGTAATAAGCATATGGTTTTCTGTCTCCTAAACAGAAAGTATAAACATTTCGTGTCTGAATGAGATTGACAAAAAAAAAAAAAAAAAAAGAAAACAGCGCAAATATAGGCGTAGGAGTGGTTGTGTGGTAAGTAGCTTGCTTACGAACCACATGGTTCCGGGTTCAGTCCCACTGCATAGCACCTTGGGCAAATGTCTTCTACTATAGCTTCGGGCCGACCAAAGCCTTGTGGGTGGATTTGGTAGACGGAAACTGAAAGAAGCCTGCCGTGTATATGTATATATATATATGTGTGTGTATATGTTTGTGTGCCTGTGTTTGTGCCCCCAACATCGCTTGACAAACGATGCTGGTGTGTTTACGTCCCCGCAACTTAGAGGTTCGGCAAAAAAGACTGATAGAATAAGTACCAGACTTACAAAGAATATGTCCTGGGGTCGATTTGTTTGAGTAAAGGCGGTATTCCAGCATGGCCACAGCCAAATAACTGAAACAATTAAAACACGCGATCTGTTAAGCAGATACGCAGCAAACTAAAGACACGTCGAATTTCCTTCAAACTAATTCACGGTCATTTTGAAATACTTCGATATATTTACTCTTCAAATGTTGGTCAAACACAGCAACAAAGGCTAGAAAAATCATGAACAGCAACAACAACAACAGGAGGAGCCGCTCCTAAGTTCCAGCATAGTAGCTGATTTGCTGAACGATAATATCTCTTCACATCTCTCTCACTCGCCACTCATAGCAGCCATCACAATCATCATCATCATCATCATCATAACCACCACCGCTGCTACCATCGTCTTCTACCACCACAAATACTAAAAATAATCTATGAAGAGGAATATGTTCACCATGACTCTAACAATAAAGCCCTCAAAATGCCGTTATTCTCTACGTTACAGGCTGTGCACACGTAATGACTGCATCTTCACAAATCTACTTGGCACTAGAAGCACATCCAGGAAAACTCTACCAACCAAGGCCAAAGAACGCATCCCACAATAACATCAACATCAACACCACCGAATAGTAAATTGAACATTAAAACACGCATAACCCACAATCCGCCGGTATTCTCAACGAAAAAGGCTATGTCTGTTGCATGACTGTTCTTTCACTCATCGTCCAGGGACCCGACGCACTAACAGAAATGGGGCTCCAAGCCAACACACAAACCACAATAAAAACATCCCCTAGTCCAGTCTTTACACGAAGACACGGAAACAAAAACAACAACAACAAAAACCACCACAAAACAGGAACCGACAACCCTATCCAACAGTGCAACCACACTTCCAGTCAAAAACTGTTCTCTAAGCAGGAAAATTCTTCTTTTTTAGCCATGTTGAACCTGACAAGATAAATACAAAAGAAACCTTTTAGCAATCAATCAATACCATCCTATGCTATTACCCCAGTGCACCAACTCCCCAGACTGCTGTCGCTAACACACAATCATAAGCAAAGCCCCCTGCAACAGTCAAGACCTGGTGCTACGCTAGCTTCTACATCCCTTTCTTCATTTTTTCCACACCACATCCCTTTCTTCATTTTTTCCCGAGACCCACCTTCAAACTCCCATTTCCTACATGATTCCTTTTCGGCAGATGGAAATATGACATTCTCCAATATATATATATATATTATATATATATATATATATATATATATATATATATATATATATTATATATATATATATACATACATACATACATACATACATATATATATATATATATAAACACATACATACATACTATATATATATATATATATATATTTATATATATATATATATATAATATATATATATAAATATACATATATATATATATATATGTATATAATATATATATATATATATATATATATATATAATATATATATATATATGTATATATGTATATATGTATATATATATATATATATATATATATATGTATATATTATATATATATATATAAAGTTAATCCAAACAAGAAAACACAAAAAAAACACAACAACGCGAGGACGTGGAACAAATATAGTATTATTGGACGCTCGAGAAAAAATGAAAGAAGGAGGGTTTAACGTTTCGAGCGGAGCTCTTCGTCGGAAACATAGGAGAAGGAAAGATCCAGAGAAGGGAAGACAGAGGAAAAAAATCGCCAACGGTACACACGAGGTCACATTTTGAAATATATATATATATATACATATATATCTATATCTATATATATTATATATATATACATACATATATATATACATCAATACTTACACACACACACACACACAAACACACATACACGCATACACCCATATGAAGCGCCTCAAACGGAGAATCCCTGGAATGTATCTGAAGAATGTGAATCAGTGTTTTCTTCTTATTTGATATTCTGGAAATTTCCCTTTTGTGTGAAGCGGAAATATAAACCCAAGGGTTAACTTTCAACAAAGAAAATAAAAAAAAAAGAAAACCCGATGGAAGCAGATAATTTCAGGAAAGTAAAAAAGTTCCTCAGATAAAGTCAAATATGAAAAAAAAACAGACAGTAATTGCTTGGTAGACATAAGTCAAACATGGCCATGAGTGTTGGTTTATTTTATTTCTTCAACATTGTATAGCTTAACCGACGACGCATACATTCACAGACACACAGACACACTTATAGAGTCACACACACACAAAAAATCACCCATATATACATATATGTATCATATACATGACATATATTAAATGTATATATATATATGTTTATACTTATGGACATATAGAAATATGTTTTATTGTATTATATATATTTTATATATAATTTGTCATAAATTATTTATTATATATTTATTTACTTCAGTCAACTTACAGTATAAATTGACTCCTATGTATTTACCTACATTATGCATACATACATACATACATACATACATACAAACATACATGCATACATACATACATACATACTTTGAGACATAGACACTTATAAAAACACACAAATATGTATGCATATATATATTTATATATATATATATTATATATATATATATATAATATATATATATATATATATTATATATAATATATATTTATATACATACACACATATGTGGATACATATAAGGATATATAAACGTATATATTGCGATTCATATGCACAGTATAGGTAAATATCTGAAAGTCGTTTGATAAAGTAATGATGGCTAGACTAACCAAAGAGAAAATAAATAGCGATGAATAACACAATAATGGCTGCCAAGGCAAAGAAGATAAGTGAGGTGTGGGGGTGGAAGTGGGGGAAGGGTTGAAGATTATGAATATGTCGGAAAAGATAATACGGAAGTGAGGGAGGGGAAGATAAGCTTGATTAGAGTATATTGAGGAAGGAAGAAATCTAGGAAAGGAGGACAATGGCTAATTTAAAGCTGGAAATTGTTCGAAAGACATTGAGGAATAACAAGCGAGATACAGTTTGAGATTTTATGGAGAGTGGAGAACAGTGAATAATATTTGCAGGAAACAAAACGGAACTTCGGGATTCAGTTGGGATGACTGCGATAGTAATAATACACAATAGGAGCTGTAGAAGTATGAGATGGACGCAAATGAAGGGGACGAGGCTGTAGAAGAAACAGAGAAAGAGAGAGAGAGAGAGAGAGATTTATAAGTTAAATAGATAAAGAGATAGCGGTAGAGTTAGAAAAAGATATATGGAGAGCGAAAGAGAGCAGTTGAGAGAGAGAGAGAGAGAGAGAGAGAGAGAGAGGAAAAGATGGAGAGATAAATAGTTAGAAAGATAGATAGATAAATAAATAGATAGAAAAACAGAAAAGGAGAAAGTGGATGCGTTGGTATATTGAATGCTGGTGAGTTAACGAACCATTGCCCAGAGACTAACGTTGCACACGAACCAAGAAATTGATAATAAATGCATCTGCGTCGGTTTTAAGCATAGACAGATAATAAATACGCTGGCGAATCGAATGATGTTCAACAGGGGCGAAGGCAAGGAAAATAATACTGAAGCAGCTCACTCGACCGATCAGATGATGAAAGGAAGAAAATCGGAGTGTTAAGGAAAGTTAGCGGAAGACGAGGGCAGGCGCGGGAATGGCATGCATACATACGTACATGTATGTATGTATTTGTGTTTGTGTGTCTGTCTGTGTGTATATATATATATATATATATATTATATATATATATATATATATATATATATATATATATAAATGTGTGTGTGTGTGTGTGTTTGTAGCTGTGGTAGACTGCGTATGCCTTTGTGGATGTTTAGGTGGAAAGTAAAAATGAGTGAAAGACGCACGGGGAAAAGAGAGAGGGAAGCAAAACTGTAAAAGGAAGCGATAAAAAGAGAAAGACAAAGAGAGGCGATGGCGAGGGAAAGAGGGACAGAGAGAATGAGAGAATGAACGGGAGAGAGAGAGAGGAGGGGTAGAGAGAGAGAGAGAGAGAAGGTAGTGAGGAGGGGTAGAGAGAGAGAGAGAGAGAGAACCTTCAAGGAAATAAGAACAACATGGCAAAAGAAGGAGAAGCAGACGTTTTGTGAATAAATCGGAAATAATTATTGCTGTTTCATTTGGTAGAATCTGACGTAAGTCTAAATGAGCCGATTAAGGTTTGGAAACAATAAATATTAAGCGAATGATTTGATGAGATCACTATAATACGGTGTACAGTATTAATATCAAATAATAGGATAGAATACAATATCAAGTAATGCAACAAAGTGTAATTCAATGTAAAGAAATACTAGGGACGGTTGCAAGATAATTAGAAAAACGCTTCTCTTTGTTGCATTTGAAAATTCGCTGCCAACTACATCAGAGAGAAAGATAGAGATAGACGGATAGATAAATAGAGAGAAAGAGAATGGAATAGAGAGAGATGACGAGAGAAAGAGAGAGAGAGAGAGAGAGAGAGATGAGTGAGAAGCGGACACAGAGAGAAGGAAGCAAAGAGAGATGCGACCTAGATCGATATGTATGTACATTAAGGCACAAACATATATTTACATAGAAAGATATATTTCATAGTTATTTATTGTTTTTATTTTTGCAGTTTTCTCTGCGTAATATAATAAATTGTTGTTAAAGAGAGATAAAAACTAACAAACAAACATATTAATGAATAAATTAAGTTGAATACAAGTATTAATGAAGAAAATCAAATTGTTTATCGGTTGCAAGGGTCTGGTAATAACTCAAGTTTATTACTGTGGTAAGCTTTGGAGAATGATAAAAGTATAAAGTTTTGCTCAGATAAACATTCATCTCTTCGAAAACATTCGCCACGGTTCCATGAAGAATGGTTAAAGAACTGAAACACAAATATTTATGAAACAGTCAATGTTATAGCTTACACTTCGTGGGATCTTTTGGTCGAGTTGTTAACGTGTCGAGCAGAGCACTTTCAATATTAACTCCAGATTTTGACAGCTTCAGTTCAAATCCTATCATGATCAAGTTTTTTTTGTCCTTTATAATGTTTATAATAAAGTGCTTCTCAGCCGGGATCTATATGGCCTTTGGGTGTCCGTATAATATTTTATTGTTAGAATTCACCTGTAAGACATTGGCTATTCTCCTGCAAAACACAAAGTATTTTAAATTCTTTTATATAATTCCTGATAATATATGATTGTAAAAATATAATGAATTCTTTTAAACATCGAGTGGCTAGGAGCGTCCATTGGAGTAAAATAGGAATTAAAGGAGACCATACGTAAAAAAATAGTTGAGAGCCACTGCCTTAGATGAAATAAACTACTAGGGCCAATTTAATCGACTAATACCATTGTCACTAATTTCAGGCTCTGTACCTGTGTTAGAAGCTAAACTTGTATTCTTCATGATATATAGTGTATACAATACACATCTGTAAGTAAAATGCATAAATTAATAGATATAGATAAAATTACATGTCTATGGCTGTGTGGTTAAGACGCCAACTTGGCAACCACATAGTTTCGGTTTCAATTGTACAATGAACGTCTTTATTTGAAATCACTACAATAGTTTCGACACATTTTTATACTTGTTATTTTTATACATTGATGAGATGTTGTGTAATCATTATCATCCACAGGCGTAAAAGACGCCCCCTCGGGTGATTGTTTAAATAAGTCGTCCTTCACTATCGACACATCACTTTGGGTATGCATCCTCATACTGAGTGAAATGACGGTAAGATCTAACAATCATGAGGTCATGAGTTCGATTCGCGGCAGCGTATTGTGTCCTTGAGGAAGGCACTTTATTTCACGCTTCTCTAGCTCATTCAGCTGGTAAAAGTCAGCTGTACCTATAGAGAACTACATTAAGGATACGCGTGATTGTGGGGTCGTCAGCCACTTCACAAGCAAGCTATTTGGCTAATCAAATTAACAGACCATTCGTCGTCGTGGGAAAGAAGAAGAATCAAGAATTGGTCTCAATGTAATTAACTAACAACTTCACATCCATACTGCTGGCCCAGAGCTTCGATCAGAAGCATTTATTTCGTTACGTCCATTAAGATGTTAAGTATATATTGTACATAGATCGAATTTGCCCTTCATCGAATCAGGGCCAAGGATATAAATACCAGTCAATTTAGTGGAAATCGATTTGATCGAATATATTTCGCGCTTTTATATATTTCTGGTTCTGTGTCAATATAAAACAAAATCAATATGAACACCAACCAATGTCTTAAAATAACCAGAGTAGAGGCACGATCTAATTTGGTAAAAACGATTAAATAACATTAGAAATAAATCAACAACAACGACGACGACGACGACGACGACGACGACAACAACAACAACAACAACAAAACAACAAAGTTGATGTCAAAGAAATTTGCAAACAAATCGTACGAAAAGTAGAAAGCGATAGAACAAAAAAACGGAAATAAAGAAATCAAAATCGAAAGAAACATTTTTTCGAATTAAAAACATAAAATCGAATGATAATAGTAATTAAATTATGACAAGAAATCCTGATTGCTACAGCGATTTCCTTTTTAAAAATATTAAAAAAAGAAATATGTATGCATTTATATGTGCGTATGTATGTATGTATGTATGTATGTATGCATGTATGTATGTATGTATGTGTGTGTGTGTGTATGTGCGTGTGTATGTATGTATGTATGTGTGTGTGTATGTATGTATGTATGTATGTATGTATGTATGTATGTATGTATGTAGTATGTATGTGTGTATGTATGTATGTTTGTATGTACGTGTGTATGTATGTATCTATGTATGTATGTTTGTGTGTATGTATGTATGTATATATGTATGTATGTATGTATGTATGCATGTATGTATGTATGTGCGTGTGTATGTATGTATGTATGTATGTGTGTGTGTATGTATGTATGTATGTATGTATGTATGTATGTATGTGTGTATGTATGTATGTTTGTATGTACGTGTGTATGTATGTATCTATGTATGTGTGTATGCATGCATGTATGTATGTATATATGTGTATGTATTCACCAACACGCATATGTATACACACATATATACATACACAAACATACATATCTATATCTATATATATTTAATATGTGTATCTATGTTTTATAAACACACACATGCATACACACATATATTTACATATAAAATGCTGTCTGTAACTGTCTGTCTATCTTTCTGTCTGTCTCTCTATGTATAAATAAATAAATAGATATTCATACATTCACACAAAAGACGCACAAACACACACATATAGAAAGATACAGATAAATTGTTTTATATGTATATATATATTAGATTGTTCTCTCTCTCTCTCTCTCCCTCTCTTTCTCTCTTCTGTAGCCCGATAACTACATATCCACACGCACACACACATATAGACATATACACACACACACACACACGCACACACAAACAAAAACACACGTACAAGCAAACATACACGTACACATAGAAGGATACGTATAGGTATGATTTGTGACAGCGAAGTTAGCCACAAACAATATACAGTCAGTCATAAAACATGGAGTAAAGACTTCGAATAATGGTTTAACGGAGAAATCTCTTAAAATTAACTTTTATGGAAATGTAGACTGATTAAAGAATTTCGGAAGTCCACAGCGTAAACATGAAAATAACAAACAAAATCAGAAATAAAAAGAGAACACAAGAGAAAGTAGAAATTTGTTATTGGTTCAAATCTGCTTGAGTCATATTTGGACTAGTAAGAAATCCATTCACTGTTTTGTCAGTTCGCTGCGTCTGCCTTTCCGGCGTCTGCTGCTGAGGAGGAGGTAACAACCACGAAATACATCCAACGGTCAGGTCAGGAGGCGCTGTAGGCTGACACAATGTATTGACTCGGTGTATTTACATTTATCTGTCTACAGCACGAAATTTTCTCTATGACAGAACATAGCGAATGGCTTCCTTTCGGTTTCCAACATACCTCGAGCATATTTGAACTGGTTACTAGTTGGTATTTATACACCTCACTGATTAGCGCTGTCATCCAGTATAGAAAGTAGTTTGAAAATAGTGGTGGGTAGAACACGTGTTAGGAAGGCCACTTAACAATTAAAAGAAGTAGAAAACATACTTGTATCAATTTAGGCACGCGGACAGCCATTTGGAAGACAAGACTATTTATTCCAGTATTTCCCTCTCTGTATTTTACTCTTTTACTTGTTTCAGTCATTTGACTGTGGCCATGCTGGAACACCGCCTTTAATCGAGCAAATCGACCCCAGGACTTATTCTTTGTAAGCCTAGTACTTATTCTATCAGTCTCTTTTTCCGAACCGCTAACTTACGGGGACGTAAACATACCAGCATCGGTTGTCAAGCAATGTTGGGGGGACAAACACAGGCACACAAACATATACACACACACATAGATATATATACATTTTGTTCGAATTAAAAACATAAAATCGAATGATAATAGTAATTAAATTATGACAGGAAATCCTGATTGCTACAGCGACGGGCTTCTTTCAGTTTCCATCTACCAAATCCACTCACAAGGCTTTGGTCGGCCCGAGGCTATAGTAGAAGACACTTGCTCAACGTGCCACGCAGTGGGAATGAACCCAGAACCATGTGGTTGGTAAGCAAGCTACTTACAACACATTATGTAGCTGATATCGAAAATATGAAAGGCAAATTGGACCTTTACGTGATTTGAACTTAGAACGTAAATAGTTGGAAAAAATACTGAGGTAATGATTTTGCTAATCCGGAACTATGGAATTATAATAGTTTCTGGCTTAAGCACAAGGCCAGCAACTTTGAGGGAGAGGGGTTTAGTCAACATCATGGACCTCTGCACTTGAGTGGTGCTGAGGGTTAGGGCGGGGTGGTGGATGAATGACAAAGCTCATTAACATCGGCGGACTTCGAACTTAGAGGCGGATCAAATATTAGGCCACCAATTTGGGGGAGGGGAGGAGATATGTCGAGCATTAGGGTCGATGTAATCGACTGACGACTTCCCCCAGAAATTACTGGCCTTGCGCCAAAATGTGAAACCAATATCAGATAAAGACTTGAAGGCGGAATCGGTAAAGAGTTGGAAAAGTGTCTGGAACATTTGTTCTGTCTTCTCATGTTCTAAGTTCAAATCCAGCTGAGGTCAGTCTTGCCTTCCAACCTTCCGTGGTCGATGAAATAAAGTACTGAAATCGATATGATCAACCAATTCTCTCCTCTAAAATCTTCCTGGCCTTGCATCTAAATCAGAAATCATTATCCTAGTTATTTGCGGTCTGAGTTCAAATCCCGCCTAGCTCGATAAAATAAATTACCAATCAGATACTAAGGTCGCTAGTTTCGATTAAATCCTCTCACACAAAACTTCTGTTTCGCGCCGAAATTAGAAAGTCATTGGATGAAGAGTCGTATGATTTCTGACGACAAAGAGGCGTAATAAGAACTATATCATCCCTTTCACTAAAGGGAAGACAGTTTCAGAGGAATTGAATAATTTCAAAGGCATTGAGTTTGTCGATTAAATCGACCAGTGACCGACATGTACTTATTTTATCGAGTCCGATTTGATGAAAAGCAAAGTCAAACTCGGAATCTTGGGGTTAGTAACCCGTGCTCTTAACCACTACACCATACGCCCAAGAAGGTTGGAGGGTATATCAGCCGAAACGTTGTGTTAACAACAAACAAAATGAGGACAAATATCCGTCGAATGTAAATAATGAAATAATGTACATAATTCCTCATCTCTTAAATATAGAAATGTGCAGATTAGTTACGGTTCAGTTCAGTCCATTATTATTGAGTATTCGGGTATGAGATACGTGTCTGCCAAGTTTGTGCCAAGACTGCTTTCAGATGACCAAAAGGACACTCGGGTTTCTGTTGCACAAGATCTCATTGATTATGTTGAGAACGATGAACGACCTTTTGAGAACGACTGTTTGAAGACTTTGCGTAGGCCTCTAAGCAGGTATCGCTAAGCTTTTGGCACAATTTGGTGCAGATTCTCTGTTCAGCTTCCCTATCATGGTCAATGCGACGATCACACGCTACACACCTTCCTTCCAAGCTCTGTTGTAACCAGCGGAAGTGACCAAGAACGTTTAAACTTAGTGCACATACACAAAATTAAGGTCAATCTGTGCCCAGCGACTTCACTCTACGTGCTTTTAGCTTCGTTACTATGGCAGTAATCCGGATACTTAATGATCCGACTAGGTATATGTATGTGTTTGTGTTTTTTTGTGTGTGTGTCTACGTTTATCGTCACACCCATCGCTTGGCAACCGATGTTCTTATGTTTAGGACCCCATAACTGTGCGATTCGGCAAAAGAGACCGATAGAATAAGTACTTGCAAAGAATAAAGCTTTCAAAGAATAAGTCCTGGGGTCGATTTGTTCGATTAAATGCGGTGCTCCAGCACGGCCGCAGTCAAAATGACTGAAACAAGAAAAAGAATAAAAGAATAAAAGAACTAGAACGACAGTGGAATATTGCAGAATGAAATTAAACTAAAATGACTTGGAAGCAAAATAACCGAATAAATAAATTAAGCCAACGAAATAAAATAAAGAAAAAAAAAACAACCCGCCACTCCGAAACCACATTAAATGATCTGCACGAAAGTGGGATGCAACAAAATATGAGGAATATTTTAGGGGGTAGCTGGCTGTGAGGTAAGAGTTAGAATGGAGGTGGAGGAAATGACGAAATAAATTAGTGTAGAGTGGTATATAGGGAAAAGGAAATTTGAATAATGTTATAACGATTGCGCATATAGGGAGTGTATTTATAGAAGGAGTAAGAAGTGTGTTTAAAGAATGATTGAAAAAGAGTTGCCATAGGAAGTATCGAAGGAATTTTTACAGAAAAGGGGTCAGTGGTTGAAACTAAGAATATGTCATACATACATAAATACATACATACGCACATTTTATATATATATATATATATATATATAATATATATATATATATATATTGGTAAAACGGTAAGATAACAAAAGAAAGAAAGAGACCTCAATATTATGTAAATAGAGGAAATTTATCTATACAATAATATGTTACATTACTCGATAGTCAAGATAAAACTCTGAGTTTCAGATGCCGAAGTGGAAATCCACAACACCATCTCTTCGGTTATCTGGCTAGATAATCGAAGAGATGGTGTTGTGGATTTCCACTTCGGCATCTGAAACTCAGAGTTTTATCTTGACTATCGAGTAATGTAACATATTATTGTATATATATATATATATATATATATATATATATATATATATATATATATATATATATATATTCAAGTATACACACACACATGCATACAAGCACACACACACAAGATATATGTTGAATAATATGAGACAACAAAACC
>NC_043000.1:28737165-28742165 GCF_006345805.1 Octopus sinensis | reverse complement strand
TTTCAGTTACACAATTTAGTCACAGAACAAATCTGCAAATGGCTTGTACGTCACTGGTTTTGCCTACTTTGTAAATTTAGCGTCGCTGTTGTTGTTTAGCCTCAGCTTAGTCCTCAATGTGAGGAAAGTACTGATAAAAATTCTTACACGCAAAATCATCCCATATTTTTCAACAATAGTGTTTCAGTGATTATATCATCCACTGTAACATACCTTCTTGTATTGTAGAGTTTAGGTGTGAACTTTTGGTGGGATTTGCCTGTTATTCTTAGAAGATCGAGCAATCGCACTGTGGATCACGTATTATGTTATCGAACCGTATGTCGTGTGGACGTTGTAGCATTACAGTTCAGGAAAAGGAAGCACATGCTGTTTCGTTCGATGTTGCAGACCCATGGGATGAAGGCTGAGATCTTCATGAAGTACTTGAATGGGGGAGTACCAAGTACCTTTTGCGGTGTTTCGGAAAGACGGAATGGTAGTCATGGCTACTCCCATTCGAGATTGGCTACATTGGATTCTCTACCCAGTCAGTATGGAGAATATTTATCATTCATAAGAATAAGAAAGATAAAGTCGGTCGTTCACGGGATGGGAGAGGCAACAGAAAGCGCCTTTTGCTGGTTATAGAGTAAGACAGATGGTTTGATTTTGAAGTCAGGAGGAAATGATCAGAGGGGATTTGGACACCACTATTAAGTTACCAACGGGACTGATTGTTAGACACCATAAGCTGACATCAATTTCTCAAGGCGAAAACTTCATTCAGCGAAGCTGAATGAAAAAAGAATCTTATTTTAGATGTAATCTAATGGGCGCAGGGGTGGCTGTGTGGTAAGTAGCTTGCTTACCAACCGCGTGGTACCTTGGGCGAGTGTCTTCTACTATAGCCTCAGGCCGACCAAAGCCTTGCGAGTGGATTTGGTAGACGGAAACTGAAAGAAGCCCGTCGTATATATGTATATATATATATATACGTATGTGTGTGTTTGTCTGTCTGTGTTTGTCCCCCGAACATCGCTTGACAACCGATGCTGGTGTGTTTACGTCCCTGTAACTTAGCGGTTCGGCAAATGAGACCGATAGAATAAGTACTAGGCTTACAAAGAATAAGTCCTGGGATCGACTTCCTCGACTAAAGGTGGTGCTCCAGCATGGGCACATTCAAATGACTGAAACAAATAAAAGAGAGAGTAAGTGTAATCAATTAGGAAAAGGGTTTTAAATATTTGTCGGAACTACAAAGAAACCTTAAATGCTGGAATTTGAAATTCATGATTTAGATGGGTTGTGCCGATGAGAGAAAAACCTACCTGTGTGTTTCTGAGTGTACCCTGTCGGTCTATTATAAGGGATATTCTCAAACATGTTGTTTATATTTCTGAGAGTTATGTGACCTGAGAGATGCAAAGGTAAATGTCTTCACTTTAGACAACTCTCAAGTTGATTTGATCGTAAGATACTCGTGCTCGTTGTCTTAATACGTTTTTTACATGGTTATTTGACTGTAAAGAAGATTGATCAAATAAATCCACCATGAACCTTGGTTTCTAATTAAAGCTTCAAGTCAATGAAGACATCACTTTGAGAACAATATTCTCTGTCCGATCCAGCAGTATATTTGACAACAACAACAAAAAAAGCAAAATAAGAAACTATATGTATGCTACAACGTTTCTTATGCATATATGTATGTATGTATATATATAATATATATATATATATATATATATATACACTCACATATATACATAATACAAATACGCATACACATAAAGGCACTGATATATTAACCGATGTACACAATGGTTATCTAATCCTTAATCTTTAAAAAAATCCCATTAGTTGAAGGGATAAGGATCATTACTTTTTCCTCTTATTTCCTGTTTTTAACAGGAATGCTACTTGCAATATAAACTACAAGCATAAGTATTTAGAGGCAAAACTGTTTTTTTTATTTTTCTATCCCTCACTCGAAAGCTAACATTAGAATCATCATTTGAATGGATTGGTTTTTCATTCCGTGTAAACACTCCTACATTATCCTTAGCATCTCCTTGTTTTTGTTTTCGGTAACGCAAAACTAATGATCGTAGCTGAACATTTTAGCTTACCATGGCACTTGAAACGTCTTATCTCTTCTAGAACGAAAAGAATTGTTTTTCCATCCGACTATGTCATATTGACATTGGAATGGTAACGATCCCAGCAAAATAGAGTTATTTGATGGAATGTTGCCATTATTTCATCGATGAATCAATCTGAATGCGGTGCCTCCTTGTAATTTCAATGTTTGGTAACATTCCCAATATTAACCTATTTATTTAAGATGGCAGTAGATTATGTTTCTTATGCTTGCGAGTAAATATCGCCTCACCAGCGATATCGAATGCTTTACTGTCTAAAGAGTGTTAACACTTGATTTTGCTGTCTTTTCGGCAATATCGACTGAAAGAATGTCGACAAAGAAATTATCTGTGGCTTTCCTATTTGCACGACATTGGTATTATACTTGGCACCATCTCCATTATCTCTTCTTTCGACTAAGAATTAATGATAATCTGATTCACATTTCCTTTTACAGCGTTCACTGTTTTCCTGCTTGGACATTCTGAACAAATAGTTTAGTTTTTATTAACATAGTTTTTATTGCGCATGCTCACACACACAAACACATACACACACATAAAATGATGTATATAATATATATATATATATATATATATATTATATATATATATATATATATTATATATATATATATACATACACTTATATACATATACATATATGCGTAATATATATATACATCTATCTATCTATCTATCTATCTATCTATCTATCTATCTATCTATCTATCTATCTATCTATCTATCTATCTATCTATCTATCTATCTATCTGTAGGTACAGGAGTGGTTGTGAAGTAGGCAGCTTGCCTACCAGCGACATGGTTCCGGGTTCACTCCCCACTACGTGGCACCTTCGGCAAGTGTCGTCTACTCTTCTACTATAGGTCCAGGCCGACCAAAGCCTTGTGAGTGGATTTGGTAGGCGGAAACTGAAAGAAGTCTGTCGTATATATATATATATATATATATACCGGAGTAAACACATAAATGTGAAACAAGGTGGAAAAAAGAGTACTCAAATACCAGTGGTAGAGTAATATGCTTTATTTTAAGCAGCAGAAAATTCAACAAAATCTGTTACTCTGAGTTTCTCGTTGCCGTTCATCAGACAGTTTTTGCTAGAATTCTAGCAAAAACTGTGCTAGCAAAAACAGGTGGTGCTATTAAGTTAGACATGGCCTGGGCCAATAATGGCCGAAACCTATCAAAGTATATATATATATATATATATATATATATATATATAATATATATATATAATATATATATATATATATATATATATATATATTTAATATTACACACACACACACATACACACACATATAAAACAGACTGGAACTTCGAAGTCATTGTGACCTCTATTCTAGAAAGAGTATGATAAATATGTACTCGACAAAAAGTACTGAATAACTCTACACTTTAATCTGAAATTATTTAAAACATATAAGCAGGCATTAAGCTTTGTGTGTCTGTGTATATATATATATATATACATACACATACACATATATGTATATACATATATACATACATACAGAGATACATACACACACACACACACACACACACACACACACACACACACACACATATATATATATATACAGTATTTCAAAGCTTGTTTTTATGTCGACTTATGATTAAACCAGTCTTACATATAAATTAAGTGTTGCTCAATACTTGTTGTCGAGTACATATTTAATACACTAACTGTTTCTATATGAATTGACATAAAAGCAAAGAATTATGACCCTATAAGCATTTGCATATATATTTTATTAAAGGTAGCTTTACAGCATATCATAATATTTTAACGACTATCCAATCCGTCGGCTAGTGAAGAAAGGTAACTCGTTCGTGAAACTGTTGTATGAACAGTTAAGTCATGGAGAGTTGAATATAAAGCTCCACCAGGGAAGATAGTGAGTTAGCTAACGCAAAATACGAAGGAATGATCCATGAGTTAACTAGACAGTATTTTAATTTGAAGTTGTTTTACTGAGGGTACTCTACAACTTATTATAAATTACTTGGGGCTATAATCAATCCTTGTTACAGATGAAAGAATAGAATAAATGCTATTGGAAGAAATTCAACAAAAGACACACACACACATAGACACATACACTCACATACGCATGCACATGCCTACATAAAAATACACGCACTGAAACAAATATAGATGTCTGCCTATGTATGTATGTATGTATGTATGTATGATGTATGTATGTATGTATGTATGTATGTATGTATGTATGTATGTATGTATGTATCTATCTATCTATCTAGCTATCTAAAGGTACATATGTAATATCTATAAACATTTAACTATTAAATATACGTTTTTAGTATAAGATGTGAATTTAGAGAATCGTGTGGCTACAACAGGAAGCTCCTTTGACATAGCAATCCAATACAGGAAGATCTAAAGCAGAGTGTCCATGCAGGTGAAATCCAGAATATTCGATCAATTAAATTAATTCATGAGGAATATATAAACTACAAAATTTTAGGAGGTACGAGGTAGAATATTTTAATTTAACCACCTGATATCCTTAGGATTACGGCCGTTTAGCAACATTCTTTGTATAGTAACAATTTCAATGAGGAATAAAATTATGTTTACATGTTTGGATTAATATGCATTCTATGTATCATTCAATTCAAGTGTATATTCAGAAACCAATGTAAATTAAGAAATGTCATATGACCACCAGAACACCATGGTCACACCAACGGTTCAACTCTGATCAGCTAGCTTTCTTCATTGATCTGTCAATATAAAATTGCATTATTGCATAATGCATAAGGCGGCGAGCTGGCAGAATCGTTAGCACTCCGGGTAAAATGGTTCGCAGCATTTCGTC
>NC_043000.1:28724665-28732165 GCF_006345805.1 Octopus sinensis | reverse complement strand
CGGAAACGGTTGCATCATGGAAGAGCAATAATAGCTCTGTAAGAACACAGTCTGTTTTATTCAACCTAAAATGACAAAAATGTTTCGTCACACCTTTGCAACTTGGCTCACACAGCTCCACGGCACTCATTAAAATTTAGTGACTGACGAGTTGCATAAGCTTCCTTTTGTAATTTGTAATTTTGATTTAAGCAGCTTAATGTATATCGTTATATATGGTGATTGGGGATTTTTGTCTAATCTAATACGTGTGGGTCTGTTGTGAATCTCTTGTTGCTCTTCGAACTTTCGATACATGAACCTTTAGTCACGTTCTTCTTCGATCCTCTATTTTTACTCTATCTATATTGTATATTTATTTATTCATTTCTTTATCATTATTTCTTCACCTCCACCCACATCCCATAAATAATAGTTGTAGTCTTTCCTGGTCGGGCTTGGCTCTGAACGTCTGGAGACATTGCCTTCTATATATAAACTGTCTCAAAAGTATATTTGAAATATCTATTTATAGTACAAGTCTATCACGATTAAATTCTTCATAAGTTGATGTGTTTAAACGTTATGGTAAAAATATTTACTTCTAATATAGATAAAATAAAATATAACGAAAACAATTAGTTACATATATATATATATATATATATATATATATATATATATATATATATATATTATATATATATATATATATATATGTATATGTATAAGTATATATATTTGTATATATATATATGTATATGTGTATTTGTGTATGCGTGTGTGTGTGTGCATGTGACTATATTTTTGTTTTATAACACTATTAAAAGAAAAGATCGCATAGCGAAATTCGCTTTCTTACGTACAACCAGCAGCAAAGAGTAAAAAATAATATTAATAAGTTCTATCTATGGTTAAAAAAAAAAACAAGAATATTGCGAATGAATTATATAAACAAATAACTAAATAGATAAGCGCCGGATGAGAAAGAAAAAAATAGAGAGAACCGAATAAAGGCCGTTGTGTCAAAGGTTCAAGTGTCAACAATACTGTAGGCCCATGAGTCCGAGATGAAAATTCAGTAAAAATATTGTTAATTAGGAATTTGATGAAGTGTTTACCACTAATCTTACGAACAGAGCGTCCGTATAAATCTACAGCATAAACTGAGGTCCTAGAGCTTACGCCTTGTTACTGTATGTACAATATTCAACAAGACGGCAAAATACATAGAAGAGGAAGGAGATGTGGTCTTTATATATAGCAACCAGAACGAACGCATTTATTAAAATGATGACAGTCTAATGACTAAAACTAGTAAAAGGATGACAGGATAATTTTATGCCGATTGAAATCAGGAAAAGTGCAATATTTTTGGTTGCATTCTCTTTCTTCCGGCCCCAAAACAAACGTAGCTCCGGAAAAGGTACAATTCGTGTCTATACCTTATCCGGAATATTATTGATAGATTTACATAAATAATCTCCTGAGTACTAACCACATCTCTCTCTCTCTCTCTCTCTCTCTCTTTCTCTCTCTCTCTCTCTCTCACTCTCTCTCTCTCTCTCTCTCTCTCTCTATATATATATATATTATATATATATATATATATATATATATATATATATAATATATATATATATATATGCGTGTGTGTGTTTCTTGATACACATATATATATATATCCTGTCTTAACTTGATTCATGGGTTCCCCACCACAACCTTGTTCAGGCTTAGCAGCCCTTCCTGTTTGTTTTCACTGTCCTGTTTGTGTTACCTATTTTGACTCTCCGCAAAAATCCCAATCTTTATTCAATTTGCTTTGTTGGAGCAACTGTTTTATCGAAAGCGTATATTGTTGATAAATGCTTGAAATACGAAACTAGAAAGACAGCCAGCAACTGGTGAAGTGTCGTTCTTTTTGTTGTTTGTTTTGTTTTCCATTTGTGTCTTTCGTTGGTCGAAAGAATAGTTCATGTTCCATGTACTCGTGCTTCGTACATTTTTGTTGTACACGTTTCACAACGTCCTGTGCCTACGTATGCATATGCATATATATATATATATATATATATATATATATATATATACGTATAGATGCATGTATATATACGTTGTATATAGGCATATATATATATATTATTTGAATTATTTTATATTATATTATATTATATTATATATACATATGCACGGATACATACATATATATTAATATAAACAGATAAGCGTGAGGAAAATGGAAAGAAAAAGGGTGAAAAAATAGCTATGCTGAAAAAATAGCTATACAATATATTTTATCGAGGCAAACTTTTTATGGTCTTTACTCGAGTTCTCGTTTCAGATTATATATTATTCTACATTCAAAGCTGTGCAAAATAAGAGATAACTTACTTGAAAAACAGATGAGGGTTGTCGACTGGAAGGTCATTCATATGTAAACCAGTGCCTCAGCCATATATTCATCTCACCCCTGCTAGCATAGAAAAAGGACTTAAATTTTTAGTCCTTTATATGTGCGTTAAATTCCATAAAAAGATATTCATCAACTCAAAGATGTAGAATGTATCTGCTCGGAGTGTCGCGCAATGGGATGGAACCCAGAACTTTTAAAACACAAATCTCGCATATCAAAGATATACTTAGCCAATAAATTCTAACCATATATCTTTTATCGTTTACTTCAGTGGTTCCGAAACTTTTTCGGGCTGTCGCCCCCTTGACACTCGAGCCACATTCCTAGCGCACCCCTCACTCAACACCACAAATGTAGGCCCGAGGTTATAGTAGAATACATTTGCCCAAAGTGTCACGCAGTGGGAGTGAAGCCGGAACTATGTGGTTGGTAATCATGCTACTTACCACACACACACACAAAAAAAAATCCTCCTATCTCTTGATAAAGTATTTATTTGTTTTACGTATTTAGTCTTTTTTAAATATAGTTGGACATATTTTTTTAGTCAAATTCGCCACGCCACTTTATATAACAGCGTCGGCTAATTTGGCCAAGCGCAATTGCTGAGCCGCCACAAATGAAAAAGACAGGATGAATATTACCCAACTGTTCTAGAATCTAACTGCCATTGTATTGCGTCGTTATTGATTTACTTCAGATAACAACATAAATTAACTTGTTATCTGTGGTTGTTTAATAATTCACATCACACGCACTTCTTTCCAGGATTAATTCGCATTTTATAAACTGGCTCCATTACAAGTAACGAGAAAATATGCAATATCTTTTCGAAGATCGATAGGCATTTAATTTATCTTTCTTTACTGTGAAATTAATTTTAGCGATTGAATGCTTCTGTGTAAATATTTAAATATATAAATATATTGACTCGTACATATACATGTAGTAATTACTTGGTACTCAGTAATTCATTCTATAAGGTTGCTCTAAGGCGGCGAGCGGGCAGAAACGCTAGCGCATCAGTCAAACTGCTTACCAGCATTTCCTCCGGTTTTTACGTTCTGCGCTGAAATTCCGCTAAGGACGACTTGGTCTTTTATCTTTTCGGGTTAGATAAAATTAAGTACCAGTAATGCAGTAGGGTCGATTATATCGGCTTGCTTTCTCCCTTAAAATTTGCTGGTCTTGTGCCAAATCTAGAATTACATAAGTTGCTATAAGACGCTGAGCTGGCAGAATCGTTAGAAGTATCGGTCAAAATAGTTAACCGAAATTCTTACGGCTCTACATTCTGAGTTCAAATTCCACTGTGATCGACTTTCACTTTCTATCATTCAAGTCGACCAGTTGAACACTGGGTTAATGAAATAGGCTCATCGCTCCCCTGAAATTAGCCTTATGTCAAAATTTGAAGCCATTGTACAGGGTGTTCAAAAAGTCTCCCAGCAGTGAATTCTTTTGATCCTGCGCATGCGCAACTTGGCTGTCACTGCATGGGCGGCCGGATGTCAGCCATTGTTCCTCAGTCATTGTGTACCCCTCAGCGTGTCGACATGCTAACAATTGAAGGATGTACGTTTTTAGTTGAATGGATATTTCGAGCTGGAAACAAATACACAGATACTGTGAAATAGAAGTTCAGTGAGACTTTTCCAAATACCGTTGTTTTTCATCGTGACACTGTACGGGATTTGAAATACAGGCTCAGTGGAAGACGCAGCAAGACGAGGTAGGGCCTACTGTTCTTTCACACGAAACACTCTCCAATATTTCTGAAAAACTGTTTGCAAGGCCGTCAAAGTCCTTACACAAATTGTCACAGGAAACGGAAATCAGCCTAGGAAGTGCTCACACGGCAGTAAAAAAGAAACTAAATTTTATGTATTGAAAATGAAGGACGACACTTTCAACACCTCTTATAAAGTTTTTTTAAATCTTGTAATGTCTAATATGTTCTTTTGTAGTCTTAAATAAAATAGTTACTGCGGTTAAACGTTTTGAACATCCTGTACAAGGACGATATAAAGCAGTGAGCTAGCAGAATCGATAGGACGTCGGCCAAAAGGTTCAAAATACCTAGTACCCTTTCTTCTGGTTCTTCGTATTTTGAGTTCAAAATTGCCCTGAGGAAGATCGATAAAATAAGTACCAGTTGAGCACTGGAGTCAATGTAATCGACTTACCTATTACCCCTAAACTTGCTTGCCTTTTTCGAAAATTTAAAAGAGTGGAATAATAATCAGCCTTCAGCATATAAGTCTCCCACACTTGCACACCTCCACATGCCTACACACCCCTCAAGATGCCAAGCTCACTCCATACCACTCCTACACACATCTCTCTATGCCATCTCTAGAGACGGATACTCTCCTATACATGCAACCATTTCCCTTCCTAATTTCACGGTAGAACCATAATTACATCTGACCCATGACGTTTTTCTTTCTTTCTTTCTTTCTTTCTTTCTTTCTTTGTTTCCCAACACCGTTCCTACTTCATTTTTTTCCCGTTTGTATATTTTTCTGATGAAGGACTAGTGCGCAAAACGCCAAAACTCTTCTGACTTTTAAGCGTTAAATTAACACGATATTTATGAAAAGTTGTTTCTATCTTCTTCTTCTTCTTCTTCTTCTCTCCCTCCCCTCCCCCTCCTCCTCCTCCTCCTCCTCCTCCTCCTCCTCCTCCTTCTTCTTCTTCTTCTTCTTCTTCTTCTCCATTTTCTCATGTAACCTAGTTACAACCTCTCACATGGTCTGGCCGTAGGTGACTAAAACGGCAACATTACTAAGCCTGCTTGTTAAGGAGAGTGAATTTTGTTAGACATTTTGCAGGATGTTTTGCAGGATGATAAACAACTTGTCACACAACATATAAATCCAGTGGAGTCAACGACCATCTAAAGGCTGGGAGTGTGGGTCCCCTAGTCTTCGTATAGATACCTTTCTCTACAAGGAAAACTCTGATGTAACACCTGTAAATTCTCTGAGCTGTAGTCCTGAGCCTAATGCAGTCCGGTATCTGAAATATTGTTTGGTGTTCACAGTTCCTATCAGTCATGCGTACTATAGAATGTTAGTGGTCAGCATGAACGGCGATGTACTTTGGAAGACCCTGGACGAATTAGTTGAAACCAGAGGACTTCGACTTTGGGAAAATCTTCAGAAATCTCTGGCTTGGAACTCGTAATACGAAATATAATCTGTTCGAATACGCTTTACCGAGGCAAGTTTAGCGTAGTTGCGCTTTTTTGAGATTCTTTATGTGTGACGGAACTGTTCTCAACACATTTGTTTAATATCTGAACATTGGTGACGGAACTGAACTAAGCGACAAGTTCAGCCAACTGCTTTCTGTAGCATGAAAGAGCACGCCGTTTACTTTGGTTTGACGGAAGATCTATGGTAGACGGAAGATCATGTTTAAAAGCTCTGACGAAGTCCACATCAACTTCTTCAATATCCACTTGAAACGTAAGGTGTGGTGAACAGAAACGTACTGCTCGAGTCGAATTTGATAAATGGACGCGATTAGCGACACAGGTACGTGTAAGGCGGTGAGCTGGCAGAAACGTTAGCATGCCGGGCCAAATGCTTAGTCTGCCGCTACGTTCTGAGTTCAAATTCCGCCGAGGTCGACTTTGCCTTTCATCCTTTCGGGGTCGATTAAATAGGTACCAGTTACGCACTGGGGTCGATGTAATCGACTTAATCCGTTTGTCTGTCCTTGATTGTCTCCTCTGTGTTTAGCCCCTTGTGGGTAGTAAAGAAAAAAGTATTTCGTCTGCAGCTACGTTCTGAGTTGAAATTCTGCCGAGGTCGACTTTACCTTTCATCCTTTCGGGGTCGATTTAATAAGTACCAGTTACGCACTGAGGTCGATATAATCAACTTAATCCGTTTGTCTGTCCTTGTTTGTCCCCCCTTTGTGTGTAGCCCCTTGTGGGCAGTAAAGGAATAAGAAACGTTAGCATGCCGGACGAAGTACTTAGCGGTATTTCGTATGTCTTTACGTACTGAGTTCAAACAGTTTTTAAATTCAGACTAGCGATTGCAGTGAAGAGAGAAACCAACTACAAAGAACGCAAGGTACTGAGCATCTTCAGTTGCCCTCATCCTTCATGAATGTAGGTTCCTAACATTGTGCTTGTCGCTGTTATTTCTACTGGTATAAATTTTAAATGCTTTTTTTTATGATATCTTTATATATAAAAGTCAAGTTGTGTGTCTGTCTCCTATGATTTAGATTCCTAACTACTCCCACATTTTGCGGTGCAGTTTAACCAAAACCGGGTACCTTATTGTCGTGATTCATATCGAGCCCTTCTGGGTATTAGCGCGCGTCTTCGATGAGTCTACGATTAAAAAAAAAATTGACCATCATTTTTTTCCATTTTAATGCATTTTTTTCGCTATTATATAAGGGAAGTAACTCTCTAAAAATGTCTACGATGAGTCAACAATTAAAAAAAAAATTTACCATAATTTTTTTTCCATTTTTAATGCATTTTTTTGCTATTTTTTGGCTATAACTCTCTAAAAATGCTTATATAGTTATTTCCCTTACAAACCCGAGCAACGCCGGGCGATACTGCTAGTTCTACCTATTTGCTTCGCCCCTCTTTTCAGTGTTTATTCACACCCCAGACGTGTTCTAAATAAACTTGTTCATATGTTTTTTGTACGTACGTGTAAGGGGCTTCTAGCCAGTAAAGGACTTGGTCAGTATTATCCACGTGTTCATATATTATGTATACTATACATGCTATATTTTTGTATACAATATTTTGAATATTATGCGTTTGATTTATTCCTATCTTTCTCCACACTATTGTTTCGCCCTTCGTCTTGTATCACGTAAACCCTAACTCAAAATGTGTAAACTGTCATTGTAATGTGCTCCTTATTCGACATTCCTGTTGAAAGTAAAAGCAATAACTGCTGCTGTTACTACTACTACTACTACTACCACCACCACCATCACCACCACCACCACCACCACCATTACTACTACTACTACTACTACTACTACCACCACCACCACCACCACCACCATTACTACTACTACTACTACTACTACTACTACTACCACTACCACCACCACCACCA
>NC_043000.1:28714665-28722165 GCF_006345805.1 Octopus sinensis | reverse complement strand
ATATATATCCATCTATGTATCATACTGAATGTAAATACAGTGTTGAGAATCACACCACGCCATTGTTTTTTATGTTGCACTGGTGGCGCAAAACTGCCTCTTTTTTTTTTCTTTACAGAAAAAGCCTTTTCTTAAATAATTAGTACTCAATGGAGTTTATGTTAAAATATTTTTTAAAAGACTGGATGAATGAAGAAACAATGAATAATTGTATGACAAAGTGTGGTCTAGGCGTGAAGTAGGTTATTGTAGAGACCTACATCGGGAGGAGTTCGGAGCTCATAGAGCTTGGCTCGTTAAAATGGTAGTTCGAAAACAGGTGCTTTAAGACGTTCATTTAATCAGCCACCCACCTGTAGGATGTAATTATCTCGTATAGACATTTAAAAAAAAAAACGAATTGGAATGAAACAAATATAATGCAACTTTTAAGTTTAAAAGTGGCATCAGTTGAGTTAACAATTCAGAATGTTAGCAGACTCCAACGGGACGAGTTGAATTTTTCACTTGGTAAGACTTACTGAAGAGAGTTAAGGCTTTTCGCCAAAACTCGAAATCATGATACAAGTATATCTAAATATCAAAATATATAACATTAAGCTATGATGGTATGTCACAATTTTTTGTTCGTTTGTCCGGCAACTGTTGTTATCTAATGAATTTTCAGTGACATTGGTGGTTATGCTGAGGTTTTTAACTCCACTTTCTAGTAGGCAGGCGCTTCGTGTGCGCTTATGATAAATTTCAATTTTAATTATATAGCTATATAACGCTATTTAACGCCTGCTGCCACCTACATTATTGTCGTTGTTATCAAATTATATTTACCACAGATAGTAATAACAATAATAATGACTTTATAAATATTCGTTTTTGAATATATAAAAAGTAAATAATGGTGATTCGGAATTCCAGTAATCGACGTAAGTAGTAAGAATGAGCCTTCCAGTTTTAGGGCCGCTGCTATACCTAGTTCTGACAATGATCTACGTTTTGCAAATGATGATTAAATATACCGTCCTTATAATTATATATATGTACATTTTAAATATATTATACTTCGCTGTTTTGCACTTCTAATAAATCCAACTTTATTCCCGTTGCTTGCTGTGTATTAATATTAACAAAATATTTGCTACGTCTGCATATAAAAAATCACTCATATTTATTACACTTTGCTGCAAGCTTTGCAGTATTTTTTACCGATAAATTGCATTTGCCTGCATGTATCAAAATTCATTAACACCAAATCGTGATATTTCTTTTCATCTAACGTAAATTTAATTTATATTCGTTCAAGGTTAGCGCGTGGATACTATACACAATTTTGTACTGGATGCCAGTGTGTATGGCATTTACATGCATCAAGTCGTTTTCCCCTCAAAACCACTTTAAAAGCACTTTCATGAAATGTATGGTGAGGTATAGGAAACCTGCTTTCATTTAAAAAAATAGAACCCTTGTAAATTAGAAAGATGTTTTATACGGAGGCGTGACTTGAACACTGGCATGTATATATACATACACGCATACATATGTACGATATATATTTAACAACGACGACGACAACAACAACAATGATAGTAATTATATGAATGTAATATATGTATGTATATAAAGATATGTATATATATATTTATATATATATATATGCATATATATATATGTGTGCGCGTGTATATATATATATGTATATATATATGTATATATATATATATATTCGCCATGTTGGACCACTGAACTCGACACGTTTTTTTCTCATTCTTTCTATTTCCTCTTATTCCCTTCTTTCGATGAGTGTAGGATCGAAACCTTAAAGACTTTTGCACTTTTCGCGAACGTCAAACTAATACATTTGCTTGTTGTTTCTTCGTGTTTGTTTTCTTATAAATTTGAACTATATATATATATATATATACTCAAAGTTATGTGGATGTTGACGCGTCCCATGCTGGGGCATCACCGTTAACTTTCACTATTTGAAACCACACATACCACGCACACACGCACACTCACACACACACACACACACATTCTCTCTCACACATGTACATATATATGTATACATATACATTCTTTATTAAATGTACATATATGTCTAAGTTTTATACTCGTCATTTTAGATTTCTCATATTTTCTCACTAGCTTTTTACAGTTGCTTCGAAACAGTAGAATTCCTAAATCCATGTCCAAGTTTTCTAGGCAATTTCACATCTCATTCTCAAGAATGAAATTGACTATATTTGATGTGCGATTTGCTGTTTATACACTGATTAAGTTCGTAAGGACTTTCCTGCCAACGACTTTATAGCCGTTATTGTTCATCAGCGGAGGTGCAATGGCCCAGTGGTTAGGAGAGCAGACTCGCAGTCAAAGGATCACGGTCTCATTCCCAGACCGGTCATTGTGTGTGTTTATTGAGCAAAAACACCTAAAGCTCCTCGAGGCTCCGGCAGGGGGTGGGGTGGCGACCCTTGTACTTTTTCGCCCCAACTTTCTCTCAATCTCTCTTCTTGTTTCTTGGGTAACGATGCAATGGACTGGCGGCCCGTCAAGCTGGGGGGGGGGACATACGTACAGAAACGGGAAACGGGGCCCATGAGCCTGGCTAGGCTGGAAAAGGGGGCATAAACAAAAAATCATTGTTCATCAGCACCACTTGTTGATTTGCATGTCACGATTAAAATATGACTGTTAGGTTGTATAATTTTGCATATCAGTACCCAGCTGTTAATTTTGTTTGTTTGCATGTCGACGTGGGATTTTGGTGGCAAGTAGATTACTTACGAACCACATGGTTCCGGGTTCAGTTCCACTGTGTGGCACCTTGGGCAAGTGTCTTCTACTATAGCCTCAGGCCGACCAAAGCCTTATGAGTGGATCTGGTAGACGGAAACGGAAAGAAGCCTGTCGTATATATATATATATATATATATATATATATATATATATGTATGTGTGTGTATTTGTTTGAGTGTTTATGTTTGTCCCCCTGGAACGTTTACGTCCTCGTAACCTAGCGGTTCGGCAAAGGGGTTCGATACAATAAGTCCTGGGGGTAGATTTGCTCGATTAAAGGCGGTGCTCCAGCATGGCCACAGTCAAATGTCTGAAACAAGTAAAAGGGTAAAGAGAGATATTTAAAATGGAAATGTTAAAACGTGAATATAGTCCTGTATTTAATGAAAGATGTATATAAAAGTTCAATTAAAAGTTAAAAACCTCATTAAGGGATAATAAGATCCAATGAGTATGTTGGTTTATTACCTATTACAAGAAGTGTTGAATATTACATTTGATATTCAACTATGAAGTAATTTGATAAACCGCAGTTTATATATTTTTTGAACAAAATAAGAAAATAGAGATAATTATATCAATAATTATTTATTAATTACAAAATTGGACATCATCTATGACAGCTGTTTCTATTTAAGGATTTAGAAATTAATTAGTATAATTAAAAACATTTTGAAGTTGAATCTAATCAGAGGTGGAAAAAGATATAACCTTACATTTTCATATCATTGTGTGCTGAGTGTTGGGAGCAAAACTATTAACTGATAAATGTTTTGTAGAAAGAGCATGGTATAAACCTTACAAGAGGATGGAGTAGTATATTTATCGAAGTTATTACAAAAACGAAAACAGAAATAAAGAATAAGATATGGTAATAAAATTTATATATCTCTAAAGTATAATTCAGTATCGAATAAAATTAATTGTGAATGTGGTTATAAAAATATGGTAGTAATATATTATGGGTAGTTAGTAATATTATAGAGTAAGCAGTATGTTAATGAATGTTATACTAAGCCAATAAATAATTATGAATAGAAAAATTAGGGAGAATTTGTAGTAAATTAGTTTGTGCGTGTATATATATATATATAATATATATATATATATATATATATATATATATATACATTTAGTCTTTTATTCTTTCACTTGTTTCAGTCATTTGATATATACATGCATGCATACATACATACATACATATATATATATATGTATATATATATATATATGTATATATATATATATATATATATATATATATATATACTTTGATAGGTTTCGGCCATTATTGGCCCAGGCCATGTCTAACTTAATAGCACCACCTGGTGAAGTCTTCAAGTCAGAATTTGGGCACTATGGCCCACTCAAGTAGAGAGTTATTGTTTACAGAGACATATCCGGGTGTAGGGGGTTTATCCGGGATTTCTTGAAGGAATCTGTCCAAAGACTTCTTGAACCCTATAGGTTCAGTTTCTGTTTTAATGTGTTTTGGTGTAATGTTAAAGAGAGCGGGGCCAATTGAGGTGAAATAATTGTGCCGTATTGTTGTTATGAGATGAGAGTGCGATTTTTGTTTTGGGCGGATGGCACGGGGCCCAAGCCTTGGATGTACCCTAAAGGTGATGCCAACATCATTTGGGCAATGCTGATGGAATATTTTCCACATCATGCAGATGATGTGGCGCTCACGACGACGTTGGAGAGAATAAAGTTTTAGCTTTTCTAGTCGACCCCAATAGTCGAGGCCTGTCATGCCATCTATCTTTTTTGTGATTGCCCTTTGAGGTGCTTCAACTTTTATGATACCTTGTATTGTGTGGGGAGACCACAGTGGACAACAGTATTCAAGGTGGGGTCAGGCAAAAGTGGAGAAGAGAAGGATAATGGTGTGGATATCTCTCGACTGGAAAGTTCTGAGAATCCAGGAACACATTCTGCGGGCCATGTCAACTTTGGTGTTTATATGAGTGACCCAGCTTATGTTGTTGTCCACAATTACTCCCAAGTCTCTGATGTTGTTGGACGCCGCGAGAGTTTCACCTGAAGGAAGGGAGTATGGGAGTTTCAGGGCATCCTCTTTTCCAAAGTGGATTAACTCAAATTTATATATATATATATATATATATATATATATTATATATATATATATATATATATATATATATATATTATTAGTGAATTGAAGAAATGGAGTTGAACGAAGATTGAACAGAAATCGTTTTATTGCATTCTACACGTGTTTCGAAAGGCACAATTTACCAAATTCCGATTGAATAATGAGACCATATTGTGTCTTTCTCTTCAGGAAGAAATAGGAAATCCGTTGGAAAAAACAAAAACAGAACAGAGGCGGAGCAAAACAAATCGAACGGGGCTCCTAAGAGCCCATGGCCAAACTGTTTATCAATGTATGTTGAAAACGGGTGGTGGGTGCGTTGAAGATTTTAACGGGTCAGGCAGCGGTCATTCCGATGGGTGAGGGCACGGGGTGCGTAGATGATCTTTGTGACCGAGACTAAAGTTCTGACTATTTAAAGAATATTAGGTGTATTATATGGGGCGAGACAAAATCTACTTAGAGACATGTGTGTGTGTACTGCTCTATATATGTGTGCGGCCGCAAGTTGGTAAGAAGCGCTACACTCTGGTCACTGCTGAGAAATCCGTCAGGGGGTAGAAAATATTTTATGTGTACGTGTGTGCGTTTGATCGCGCGGCCGCCAGTTGGTAAACAGCTCTACACAATGGTCACTGCTGTAAAATCCGTCGGGCGGCAGAAAAATATTTTATGTGTGCGTGTGTTCGTCTAATCATGCCTTGTCAAAGAAACCCCCCGTCGTCAAAAACAAAACACCATTCATCTCCCAGGAGTAATTCCCCTTGCAATGGTTAATCATATTTCTCTTAAAAGCTTTTTCAGAATTTATTACCAAGGGCTATTTTCATATAAGTAGTGTAACCGGGTGCAGGTATTATTTATAAGCGTTATTTATAAGCAAGATAAGTATAACGCCGCCAATGGGGGCATCGAAAAGCCGACTGTAAAAGTCCGTTTACCATCCGGTCTCTGGCGAACAATATATGGAAGAGTTCGGAGACACAAAGGTTGCACTTCCTTCTGCCCCTGTCAAATGGGAGGGCCACCGACAAAATTGACCATTCCAGCCTGTAGCTTGAGTTCGTATTCTTCAATCGCCATATTAGCTTGCTAAGTCCCGTGGTCTGGCGTTTATTCACGTCTCGAAAAGTTGCGTAATGGTTGGAGATTCGTAAGGCCAATCTTGACGATGAGGCCCCGACATAAGCGTAGACATCTGAGTCCGTGTAAACCTTGCATTGGTAGACGGCGTTTCTGATCTTGGAGTTCACCGACGTGAACCTTATTCTGTTAGGATTAGTTTCTGAAATTAGAACTGCGTTACTGTCACTATATTTGTTGCGAGAACTGCAGCCGCTTACTACTTTATTTTCCACTACGTCACTATTAACTAACGGAATAACCCCTGATTCTACACTATCAATCAGAGTGCTGTCATTGCTAGTGCCGTGGTGCTGCTATTGCCGGAAACGATGCTGGAGTTGCTATTGGGACTCTCTACCCTAACGAGCCGAGCTGCGCTCACCTCACTACTGCCATTGCTACCGTCAATGACAACACCCTTATTTATAACTATACCCCTAGTATATAATCCCTGGTTGGAGCTGAGATTATGAGTCACTGTACTGGCTCTCATATCATTATTACTACTATTATTATTCCTACTGAGCATTAAACCGGGAGCGGAAGAAGCTGTGCCTCCGGAAAAAGGTGATAGGGTCTTAGTAAGCAGCCTATTATTATGCTGTGATTTTTGCTACCAAGGTATCGGTTAAACCTTTGATTAATCTGCAACAAGATTATTCATCTTTCTATTTCACAATATATATATATATATAATATATATATTATTATATATGTATATATATATATATGCATGTATATATATATATATATATGTATATATATATATATGTATATATATATATATATATATATATATATGCATGTATATATAATATATATGTGTATATATATATATATATATAGAGAGATATAGAGAGAGATGTATGCAGTGTGTATGTATGTATGTGTAGAGTGTTTGAAGTGGTGTACAAATATTGTATATTGAGGAAAAAGGAAGCAGTCCGAATTTTGGGATAATTCTTTATCAGCACTTTCGTTCGTTTACCGAACTCGTCAAGACAAAATCAATATATAAGAAGATACGCAAAGATGAGCTAATATGAATGCAAGGATGTACATGGAGACTACAGGATTAAATACGTATATTAATATTCGTACATCTAGGGTCGATGTAACCGACTTACCTCCTCCCCTAAAATTACCGAATCTGTGCCAAAATTTGAAACTGATAATCGTACATATTTGTGTATATTCTTTTAGCTTTTAGTTTTTTGACAACCTGACTGAACAGCACTTGTCTAGTATGCTCTTGATCTTTCATAAGGATAAAATATACATAACCGAGCATGTTATTTGCTATTTCCTCCATGACGTCTTCTGTAACAATAATAATAATTTTTTGATGTATTGTTTTTTGCACTGAGGTATGTAATTAATTTAATTTAATTTAATTAACTTCTAGTTATTCTACCAAGTTATTCACATGTTAATATCGTTGTTTGAAACGATCGTAT
>NC_043000.1:28697165-28709665 GCF_006345805.1 Octopus sinensis | reverse complement strand
TGTGTCGCCTCATAAATATATATCTCTATTTGAAATATTTGTATACAAGATTCATGTGTGTTACATGAAGACAGAATATTTGTTTTGTTGTTGGTGCTATGTAGCTCCAGGTTCAACTTTACTGAGCTAACCAATGATCTAAATCATTCCACTCGTGACCACTCCGGCCTATTTCCATGCATTGTATATTTAAAAATACATTACTCACTCAAATGAATACGCACTGTTTAATGGTTAGGGTATTCGACTCAGGGTCGTAAGGTTGTGAGTTCGATACTCGCCAGCGCGTTGTGTCCTTGAGCAAGACACTTTATTTCACGTTGCTCCAGTAGACTCATCTGGCAAAAACGAGCTGTTCCTGTATTTCAAAGGGCTGGACTTGTCACATTCTTTGATACGTTGAATCTCCATGAGAACTACGTATCGATTCCCTAACGTATGAAAGGCAAAGTCGACCTCGGCGTAATTTGAACTCGAAACGTAAAGACAGGCGAAATACCTATTTCTTTACTACCCACAAGGGTCTAAACACAGAGAGGACAAACAAGGACAGACAAACGGATTAAGTCGATTATATCGACCCCAGTGCGTAACTGGTACTTAATTTATCGACCCCGAAAGGATGAAAGGCAAAGTCAACCTCGGCAGAATTTGAACTGAGAACGTAGCGGCAGACGAAATACCTATTTCTTTATTACCCACAAGGGGCTAAACATAGAGGGGACAAACAAGGACAGACATAGGTATTAAGTCGATTACATCGACCCCAGTGCGTAACTGGTACTTAATTTATCGTCTCCGGAAGGATGAAAGGCAAAGTCGACCTCGGCGGAATTTGAACTCACAACGTAACGGCTGACGAAATACTGCTTAGCATTTCGCCCAGCGTGCTAACGTTTCTGCCAGCTCGCCTCCATACGGGCAAGCTGTTCTGTTGATCGGATTAAGTGGAACTCTCGTGGTAATAACTGACAGAGTGCCAGTTACATGTACTCAAGCAGTGAATTTGGAGAGTCTTCAGAGTAGCAGATAGAATGCCTAGCAGTATTTGTCCTGACAGTCCTCGTTCTGCGTTCAAATACCGTCAAGGCAAACTGTGCCTTTCAATTTTCAGAAAAAGTATTAATCCCAGGTGATGCATACGCGAAAGTCTGAGAACTTTGGAACCGATGCATTGAGACATAAATTCGGTATCTATATGTGTTGAGTTCAAATCCTACCATTAACCTACCTGGCAAGAAGACTGAATATGTCGCCCGATTGAAGACCACAGTTTGACACTACGGGTGTCTTTAAGCAGTCCGTCTAGGTCTTCACTTTGAGGATACCTTCGTTCCTTCGTTCTTCCGACCTCTCAACACTCTCAAGCCCCTGCAAAAGACATCGCCTTAGCTCTTCACTAAAAAATAAAACATATCTATGCTTACTAAGATGGTGATGTGGGGCAAATTCATTTATCATTCCTAGCTTTTCAAGCAACAAAGTATATGGTGTATATCTGTCTCATTATTAACAGAACAAGTTTAAAGCAGCGAGCTGGTAGAGTCATTAGCGCACCGGACAGGATGCTTAGCGGCATTTCGTCTGCCTTTACGTTCTGAGATCAAATTCCACCAAGGTTGACTTTGCATTTCATCCTTTCGGGATCTATAAATTAATTACCAGTGGTGTACTGGGGTCGATCTAATCGACTGGCTCCCTCCCCCAAATTATCGGGCCTTGTGCCTAGTGTAAAAAAGAAAAGAGAGCGAGGAGAATATTACAGAAAATTTTACTATACACAAGAACCAAGCTGTCTTCCATCTTCATATTTTACAGTTTCCATACAGACATATTACACAAAATGTTTCTCTTATATTTCTCGTGCTTCCTTTTTTTGCTCTTTTTCGCTTCCTTTAAAATGGAACACTTCTGGCTCTGTCACTTAATTTTCTGTAATCATTTATCTATTATTATTCTAAGAAAAACATTTTTATAATCCAAAATGTAGCCAAATTATAATCATCTTATCTTTTTATAATTCGTGTCTAACTTACTCCTCATAATCATACTTCAATGTCGGTTTTACAATATTTTTTAGCATATCTTCTTTAATTCTTTATTTCTGTTATTATCTTCTGGTTTCAGTCAGTTGACTTTGTCCGTGTTGGCGCTCGACCTACAAGAATTCAAGTCGGTTAAATCGACTCGAGTTTATGTTTCAGTTTGGTACTTCTTTTATCGATTTCTAACTGTCAAAAGCGCTAGCCTACGGGTGATAAAGGAACTAAAGATAAACAGTTGTCGGATGAGTGTAGACATAAATACAGACAGTCACGTACGTACAAGCACATATCACAAACATATATGCAGAAATACATACACGCGACATATACATATATATGTATATATATGTTTTATATATATATATATATATATATATATATATATATATATAATATGTTGCTACATATATATATAGATAAACATACATACACATGCACACACAAACACACATACACACAACACACACACATATAAATATGTATGTATATATATATATATATATATATATATATGTTTTTCTATATATATGTAGCAACATATGCGTATATGTGTGTATGTATACACAGATATTTCAAAAGTAAAAAGACAACCCTAATTACATTGTTTCATTTGTATGGACACTTATCATTAGTATGACGCCCAAATGGGTTAAATCATTAAAAAACTGCACACTGCATGTCTACTAAATTCTAGATTAAGTATTATTTAAATGTCGCAAATGACATTTTATTTTCTAGAAAGAAATCTTTCAAAAATAATAGTGTCTGTTTACTTTTGAGATATGTATGAATGTATCTATCTATCTATCTATCTATCTATCTATCTATCTATCTATCTATCTATCTATCTATCTATCTATCTATCTATCTATCTATCTATCTATCTATCTAATAACAAAAGTAATATATACAAACATATATGTACATAGCTACATCTATATGTATATATACATGCATATATGGGTACAGGACACCAAAAAAAAAAAACGTTGAACACAGTGCTCCTCCTCCCTCTCGTCTCTAACACGTGACCAGAGGGAAGTCATCTTTTCGACTGCTATCTTCAACGAGTCAAGACGGCTTATCCTGTCCTTCTCATAAGCTGTCCCCTCAATGCGTTCAAAATAATTTTCTCATCGTCTTGGCTTAACATCCATCATCGTTTGTTTTTACTGTGTTATTCCCCTTGTCCTGTCTTTTACTGTTTTTATTTGTAATGTTTTTACTGTCTTGTTTTGTTATTTACTGTCCTGTTTTTGTTACCAATTTTACCCCTCCGCAAAAAATCCCAAATCTTATCTAATTTGCTTTGCGGGAAGGACTTTTTCAACGAAGTCGCGTCTTGTCCTTACCTTCGAACGCGGAGTAGATGAAACAGGGACAACTGAAGAAGGGGAATATTCCTTGTGTTGTATGTTTTTTACTCTGTTGTTTCGTTGTTTGAAAAAAGTTCGTTTCCATGTTTTTGTTTTTATGTTTTCGTTTCTCATTGTGTTCAACGTTTTTTTTGGTGTCCTGTACCCATATATGCATGTATATATTCATATAGATGTAGGTATGTACATATATGTATGTATATATGCATATGTTTATATATTATTTATGTTATTATATGATCGAACGCCACTCATCCATTTACAAGTAAGTTTTATCTATCTATCTATCTATCTATCTATCTATCTATCTATCTATCTATCTATCTATCTATCTATCTATCTATCTATCTATCTATCTATCTATTTATCTAATCACACACGTACCTAGAAAATTAGTACTAGGCTACAAACTTTGGGAGGTTATAGTCGAGTAAATTTATTCTAATACTCTCCTGGTACTCGTTTCATAAATCTCAGAAAGATGAAAAGCAGAATCCTTTTCGCCAGGAAGTGAACTCACAACGTAAAATCAAGTAAATAAATATTACAAAGTGTCCTGTTGGGCTCCCTAATGCTTCCGCCAAACCTCCACCCTTATATTGAAAACATTCTTTGCTTCACTTTAGTTTTATAACTCTTCCTCTTTACATACATTACTATTTTGCCACCACATACTTCCTTTGATATTCAGACACTCACCTTCTATTTACCCTCATCAACTATCGTCATGGATCACCATATCAGTCTTCGTTGTGTCGTCCTTATACATTCGTTGTATTTTATATCTGTCCAATATTTGATATTAATCGTCCGGTCTTTAGTTTTTTTCCCTTCCTCTGTTGCCCTTAATTTTACCCTTTTTTTAAACGGTCTGTGCATTGAATTTCTTTTCTAATTAATTATCCAAAATATTTTAGTTTCCTCTCTTTGAAGGTCTCCATTAACATGTTCTCATTTTTTACCATTTATCATTAGTTTTATGTTCTCTCCATGTTATTCTCAAAACTCTTCGATCTGCTCTCATCTCAAAGACTTGTAATCTCTTTGATAATACTTTTTAATATCCATTTTAAATCCACTAAAGCGAGGGAAACTTGCTCAACACTTTAATAATATTTTTCTATTTTCGATCCTTAGTTAAAATTTTCAACACTTTTTTTCAAAGACACTCTCACTGTATCATTGCTTCTTTTGATTCTTACTCCATTTCTTTCTTTTCTGACTTACAAAACAGCCATTTTACCTGGTAATTCATCTTGAACTTCCCTGTTTCTCCTACTTGTTATTTTCCACCGCATATTATTCAGATCGAAATTCTCAATGCTACGAAAATTAAAAATATTTTGCCTGACGGATAGTTTTGCTCGAAACGTCTGGCTTTCTTAGGAATAGAAAATTTGCGAAGTTTATTTACTTGGTGACTTTTTCAGACAGGGATCATCATTAAGTTTTGAAGATTGTGGTTTATAACTGAGTTGCCGATATAGATTCACAACTTCATTCTCTTTATATAAACCACAACAAATCTCCATACATTACTATAAAAGCAATGAATTTATTTTGCTGACGAGTTTCTTATACACACACAAACATACACAAAGACATACACATTGAATATATGGTTATATATGCGTGTGGGTGTTTTGTAAACAACTTACACATGTTAGTGCTACCAGTCGAAAGCTCTGCCTACCGGAAGCCAGTAAGTGTATGATGTCATCAGGAGAGAATTCGCACCGTTTCGGGTCCTACTTCTCGTCAGCCGCTTTCACTTACATGAGAGCCCGCTTGCTAGATAAACTGGTTACCATATATAGCTCAAAGTTCTTCTAGCCATTGCTCATCATCTCTTTTTAACCAAATCCAGTGGTTAGCCTTTTCCACTGTACACATACACACAAACACACACACACACACACACACACACACACACACACACACACACACACACACGCACACACACGCACACACACACATATATATATATATATATATATATATACACGCATACATACATATATATACTGAAGTAAGCTATTTCTATGCACTGAATCACCGACATGTTATTTCTAGCAGAACTTTCACTGTCTCAGACATCACAGCAATAAATGAAGCGAAGTACTATCTGCAGTTGGCCGTGAAAGATTCCTTTGGAAGAATTCAAACAAAACCTCGCCTTCCCTGTAACTAACCGTTGGAAAAAGTCTTTAGACAGGTTATATATCGAAACACTTCTTATTCAAATCTATCATTCTAGTTTTCAAAACAGGAAACAAATCTCTTGCTGTTAACTATCGCCCAATCTCACTGACCTCTCACATCATCAAATTGTTTGATACGTTGGTGAGATCAAGGATAACTGGCGTCCTTGGGAATAACAGTTTCCTAAATTCCAACCAGCATGGCTTCGGTTGCGGCAGAGACTGGCTGACACAGATTTTACATCGCAACAATAATGTCCTCAAGGGTTTGGTATCAAGTTCGAAATCTGATATTATATATCTTAACTCCAGCAACGCCTTAGACAAAGCCGACCATAACATTCTTCTGTTAATTATCCAGTATTGGAATCTGAGGTAAACTGCTTGTGAACAGAACTCAACAAGTTCTGATAGATGGAATCTACACAAATCCTGCAAATATCAATACTGTTTTGAGTCTACTTCATTTTATAGTCCATATAAATAACATCTCAAATGTCAACAAGCATAACAAAATAAAATTATTTGCAGATATCAATGGAGAAAATGACGGAACTAAACTCCATTCTGATCTCCATGCTCGAGCCAAATGGGCGGACGAAAAAACATGCTGTTAAATGAGAGATATTTTGAACTCATGGTCTTTAGAAAAGAGACTGCCCTCAAACAATCATATTCTCTTTCTTTAGAACTACTCTTGATATCAAATAATACGGCTCGCAAGATGAGTTCCTGGATCATCAAAATTTTCTGTTCCAGAGAGCCAGATGTCATTATTCATCTTCCCCCGACTTTGTATGGCTACAACTAGAACAGTGCTGCCTCCTGTTATCTTTCCATACGAATCAAAACATTATGAGACCTGAAGTACCCTATAGAACGATCGGTATAAAAATATAAGGCTTGGCTGAGCTTCATTATTGGGACCGCCTTAAAACGTTGAATCCTTATACTCTCCGCCGTTGCCGTGAGCGCTATCCCATTTGCACAACGTGGAAAATATACCACCAGCATTGTTCAGAAGACGCTGACATCAAATTGAGAATTCCCCCAAGGCCCACAATACATAGAGCCCTTCTCTACTTTACATTATCTCAAAACAAACAAGAAAAACAGCACATCACCTTCAAGAGATATCTGAATAGATTTCTTCAAGAGATATCAGATAAGCCACTTTAGCGGGGTACATTTCAGTTATCAAAGAACTTATTACTTAGATGATGCATGGCATCACATAACTTAAAAGACAACTTAGCAGGTTGTCAGGAAGTGTTATTAAGTTAGACACGTATGCCGGGTTTATCGGAAGAAGGCAGCTCGCGGTGAAATTTCAAATCTAACTCTATCTATCTATCTATCTATCTATCTATCTATCTATCTATCTATCTATCTATCTGTCTATCTGTCTGTCTGTCTGTCTGTCTATCTGTCTATCTATCTAGCTGTCTGTCTGTCTGTCTGTCAGTATGCCTGCCTGTCTGTCTATCTGCGTGCGTGCCTGCCTGTCTGTATGTCTGTCTCTCTGTCTATCTATCTATCTATCTATCTATCTGTCTGTCTGTCTGTCTGTCTGTCTGTCTGTCTGTCTGTCTATCTATCTAGCTGTCTGTCTGTCTGTCTGTATGTCACTATGCCTGCCTGTCTGTCTATCTGCGTGCGTGCCTGCCTGTCTGTATGTCTGTCTCTCTGTCTATCTATCTATCTATCTATCTATCTATCTATCTATCTGTCTGTCTGTCTGTCTGTCTGTCTGTCTGTCTGTCTCTGTCTGTCTGTCTGTCTGTCTATCTAGCTGTCTGTCTGTCTGTCTGTCTGTCACTATGCCTGCCTGTCTGTCTATCTGCGTGCGTGCCTGCCTGTCTGTATGTCTGTCTCTCTGTCTATCTATCTATCTATCTATCTATCTATCTATCTATCTATCTAGCTATCTATCTATCTGTCTGTCTGTCTGTCTGTCTGTCTGTCTGTCTGTTTGTCAGTCTGCCTGCCTGCCTATGTATATATCAATTTATCTATATAAATGTCTACCAAATTTCATGAACTGCATCACATATGCACACGCTTGTATATACGCATTCACACACGTTTATAATCTCACACACACATAAGCCCTCTCCCCACCACACACGCACACTTGTGCGTGTGTATGTGTTGTATGTGTGTGTGTATGGGTGTGTACGTTCGTTCATATATTAGTGAGCGAAAATAACATACACCCATTAGAAATATAAGACAAATTCAGGAGACGTACGAATATTAGCGAAGCCATTATTTAAAACATCCATCTTATCGTGGGGCCGTAAAAGAAAAACCATCCTGAGTAATAACAGTGTTTAGGCTCAGGTTTTTTACAAGCCCTTGTCAGTGCGAAATATTTCAACGTTGATGATGGATGTCATTTAACAGAAAATCACTTGATTGTGACCTTTTGGTAAATACATAAAATAAATATCTTAAATTTATGAGAAAGTAAATAAATTCATCGCTAGACAAACATTAAGTCGACAGACGATAGTAAATCATCTTATTTGTACAAAATTAGCTTTGTAATATATAATCATCTGAAAATCTTTTCTTGTTTACTCAAAGACTTAAGGCAAACACTTTGGTAAAGTTTTTGCGATAAATATTTCTAATTCTATTTTAATGGTGTCACTTGTAGAGACAGAATTAATCTCTCTTCATCCGTCGAATCTTCGAACCGGTTTCAAATCTTGATTGTAATTTGTAACTTGTGTAATTCACGTAAGTAATGATCTTCTGGAAACCTGAATGTAATAGCTCGAAAGAAACTTTTATGGTTTTGCAACCACGTGGTTCCGCTGTATGTTTGTTGTGTGTGTGTGTGTGTATGTGTGTGTATGTGTGAGTGTGTGTGCGCGTGACATTTTCTGCATTTTCTCCCTACATCGCTTGCTAACCGATGTAGGCTTCTTTACGTCTCTGTGACTTAGTGATCCGACAAGAAAATGTCGATATAGGTACCTTTCTTCAAAAGTAAAAACAAGAGAGTACTTGGATGAATTTGTTCTACCAAAACACTTCAAGGCGGAGCCCTAACATGGCCGCATTTGAAGAAAACGTTAATGGTGCCCTAACATTTTCGGCACTTGATGCTTTGGGAACCAGACAAAAATTGCTGCAGCTCGACTGGGATGTGTTATCCCACCCTCCATATTCACCAGATATTGCTCCTTCGGATTTCTACTTATTCAGGTCTCTGCAGAATAGTCTTAATGGAAAACGTTTAAATTCCTTGGATGACGTAAAAAGATACATTGATGAATTCTTTGCCATGAAACCACCTCAATTCTGGGAAGAGGGTATTTTCAAGTTAATGGAAAGATGGAGACGCATTGTGCTACAAAATGGTTCATATTTGGTTGATTAAAAATGTAATGGCAAGTATTTATTGACCTTTTTCTTTCCTTTAAAAATCGGCACGAACTTTCCGGACAATTCAATACATTGAGTGTATTCTACGTGATATGAGTGAATTGTATAGCAGGACATGCCTTCTGTGTATGTCGTGCGTAATTATAAGTGATGAGGGTTTTGTAGATGTATCTAACTTCATGAAATTTTAGTTTTATCTTTTATCCTTTTACTTGTTTCAGTAAATTAGACTGCGGCCATGCTGGGGTAACACCTTGAAGAATTTTTAGTCGAATGAATCGACCCAGAACCTATCTTTTTAAAGGCTGGAACTTATTCAATGGGACATTCTTTTGCGGACCGCTAAGTTACAGGGACGTAAACACCAACATTGGTTGTCAAGCAGTGGTCGGGGACAAATACACACACACAGACACAAGGACAAACATATACATAAATAATACACACACGCACACACACACACACACACACACACACACACACACACACATACACACACACACACACACACACACACAAACACACAAACACATATATGCGACTGGCTTCTTTCAATTTCCGTCCAACAAATCCATTCACAAGGTTTTGTTCGGCCTGTCGCTACAGTAGAAATTATTGCTCAATGTGTCACGCTGTTGGACTGAATCCAGAACAATGTGGTTGGGAAGCAAGCTTCTTACCCCATAGCCACGCTTGCGCTTACAGGTGGAAATTATTAGCGAAACTATTTCTGTTTTCCATTCCCATATTCAGTTCATTTCTATTTCCAGGTTTTTACATATATCTGCTTTCTTCCCTTTATATCTGTCTCATCTAGAGACACATTATCGTCTGTTGCAACTGATAATTCATCCGAAGTCCACATTGTTTCCTATTAAACCTTGACCATATCAATACCAAGCTGATTGTTTTCATCTCAGATAATATTCTGTGTATGAAAACCCCAACCATGCCACTCATGTAGATGCATTTTCTCTTGGATATGACTAGGCATTCAGAGACAATGGAATTAAGTGTGTCCTGTCGACTTTCACACATTCTGTAGTTACACAAAATATTCTGCTTCACTAAATAATTCTCGAAGTTTTTAAGAGAAAGAGCTTTGATCTTCTATCGATATTAATATCAGTTTCGGCTTTGCTTCCGCTTTGTGTTCAGCGCATCTCAGCTAATATTATGAATTTTTCCTCCGAAATTTTTCCTCCGAAAAGCTCAACGATGATTTCATCTCAATCGAAGGAGAGGGGGGTTTCTCCGTCCGGGTTGCAGATCCGTGGAATAAGCTGCCGGACGAGATAGTGAAGATGCCGACGACCGCTCGGTTCAAAGTCTCTGTTGACCAGAAATGGCCTGAACTCTTTGTATGACCACCCTCCCTCTACATAACACCCTGTTCCCCTACATGGCCTTGCTTTTGCTTTTTGAGCCAATAAAAATTGAATTGAATTGAATTGAACCATTCTTTAGTATGACATTTTGCAAACCCCGTCTTCAGCGTCGTGTCTAGTTTTGTGTTACCATTTCTGATGTCCTTCCCACCTTTCTCTGAAGGAATGTTTGCTACATCAGCCTTGCTTTAAGACAGAAAACAGGCTTTGGTACTGTTCAAATTTTGTAGCTATTTGTATTGGTTTTCCATATCTTCTCACGGTAGATATCTAATGATAATACTCCCACTTCATCTATGTTAAGATTAATCTTTCAGTCAAATATTTAGCTGGTGCTTTCTAAATGCAGTCATTACTTCGTTATCGTGCCTAGTCCAGCTAAATTATTTGAGCGTTTAATCCAGCTAAATTATTTGAGCGTTTAATAATTATTATTATAATTTATTACTGTGACAGTAAAATAGTGACACCTTAAACTGATTTTGCATTCAATTGTGTTATAAATATTATTTGAATATGTCTACCACCATCTTTCTTAAGCTTTTCTTTCATTTGCTCGTGTCTACCTACTCTATTATGTATCTAACTACTTCATGAATTTCTAAGTATTTGTAAGGCAGTATTTGATGTAATTATGTTCCTAATGTTTCTCTCTTCCACTTTGCCGGGAGTATTTTTTAAGTGTACGTTTTTTGAATGGACAAAACAGTTTAAAAGTTTCAGATTCTATTGAGCAAATACTACAACGTATCAACAAGTTGATATGTTACACTGCTTAATACTATGAAATAGTTGAAAATATTCTTTTTTATCATAGTAAGAGAAATTTTTCAGCAGCCGGAAAATTCCATCAAGCTATTTTGAACTAGGAATATTCAATCAGTAGATTTACTTTCCAATACCTCTAATGAAACACTAGGATCTTTTCGGTTTGAACGGCAGTTTTTTCTAGCGGTGTCATATGAAATTGTCGCCCATAATTATGACCCTAGTATCGATCTATTGCATTTCAATCTGTTTTAGGGTTAGGGTTAGGGTTAGGGGTGGGGGGAATGGTATTTTTTTCTTCAGAAATGTAAATAAACCCAATCTGTTTCTTAAACGTGGGACGTATTCATACGGCACAGAATGTTTTCACCTCAATAGACGTCACTCATTGGTTGAAATTGCAGAAATTGAAGAAAAAAAAAACAACAACAAATATCTTACAAACTATAGAATAAAGCCAAGAGAAAAAATGTTTTATAAACACATTCTACCAGTATACGAAGTTTAAAAGTGTTTAGTCACGTGGAAATTATTTTAAAAAACTGCCGTTCAAACGGAAAAGATCGTTACTTTCCAATACCTCTAATGAAACAACATTCTTTAGTGGAACATAAATCTGTAACCTCACTACCTTTAACATTTTAAGCTTACCATTTTGTATTCAGAGATCAAATATGCAGCCATTTTTACTTTACTATTATTAGCTAGAAATATTGTCCAGATATTTTATTACTAAGACATAATCAGTAAGAGCTCAGATTTTTAAATCACTGTATTTAAAAATCTCCGACACAATCACAGATATGTCCTGTATTTTTTTAGGAAGAAATAAATATAGAAATGTATAAAAAACAACCGCCATTGAGCCTAAAGAGTTCGAATTAATTATTTAACGTGTAACTGCTATATTTAACAATAAAAACACAATAGAAAAGGGAGAAAAAATCCCTAAAATTCTGGAAAACTATTTCACGAAGAAAGCTTTAAAACATCATTTATTTTCACAAAAGGTTCTTATACTTTCAACGTATTAATACCATTTGATCGATTCAAGACGATTTTAGTAATTGTAAATGCATGTTCAAATTCGAAACTACAAAAAAGAAAACAAAACAAAAGAAAAAAACAACAAAACAAAACAAAAAAGACAAAGAAATTAAATACCGATATTTTCAGGTTTATTCTACAGTTGATGTAATATTGGAAGCCTGAAGGCAATCGGTTTTGCTGGGCACAAAATACTTGAGCTTATTTTAAAATAGGAAGTTTGGGGATATTTCTTTATAGAAACACGAAATGTTCTTCATTATCTTCTGCGTCTTTTTT
>NC_043000.1:28687165-28692165 GCF_006345805.1 Octopus sinensis | reverse complement strand
GGCTAGAATAGAAGGGCAACTAGTTAAGAACTTAGAGGAGGCGTTGAGGTTGGGCTCTGCATCTCACATTTTAGCGGCGAGAACGGCATTAGACCGTCACCTGAAAACCAAACATGAGGGATGTAGAGTCCGGGCTAAAGTACGAGCATTGGGCCGTGAGGGAATTAATGTTGCCGGATGGGCCTGTACGATAGAAACACAGCGTGGAAACGATGTCACAATTGGGTGTCTTGTTGATGAAAACGGATGCACGATCAAGAAGCGGGACGAGATGTGTGAGGCACTTCACAAGCACTTCGCCGAGTTGTTCGGGAGGTGCGGGACGCTGGATCATGGTGAGGCCCTTAGGGACTTCCTGTCTGGTGGCCCGCGCCTCTCGACACGAGAGGCTGAGTGCTGTGAAGGGCCAATCACAGCCGAGGAAGTAATCGAGGTGTTGGGCAAGTGCCCCGGGGAGAAGTCGCCGGGTCTCGATGGTCTGCCCTATGAATTTTATAGAAGTATGCCAGACTTGTTCGGGCACCTGCTGGCTAGCGTCTACGCCAACTGGCAGCAGAATGGGAGAATTCCCAAGTCTGCGAGCCGGGGGCGGTGACGTTGATCAGGAAGGACCCGAACAAGGGGGACGAGATAAGGAACTTCAGGCCCATAACTCTGTTAAACACAGAGTTAAAGATTCTGGCCAAGGTGCTAGCAAAAAGGTTGGCGCGGGTCGTGGACAAACTTGTCGGGGAAGCGCAAACGTGCGCTATCCCCGGCAGAACGATCCACGACAATCTCCACCTTATACGCTACTCCTTAGAGAGGGTGGGGAAGCTTTCTGGCGCAGGGGGGGCACTGGTACATTTAGACCAGTCCAAAGCATTTGATAGGGTCGACCATCGGTACCTGGCGGCGGTCCTCGGAGAGGCTGGCCTAGGCCCGACCTTTCGAGGTTGGATCGCTGCTTTGTATAGCGACATCGAGTCTGTAGTCAAGGTGAACGGTTCCTTTTCGAAGCCGTTCAAGATCGAGCGTTCAGTTCATCAAGGGTGTCCCCTGTCCTCGCTCCTATACGTATTGGCTCTTGAGCCTTTGCTGCGGAGGTTGGAGGCACTAGGGGGCGTGCCGCATGATCTATGGTGTGGAAGAGGAGCTACGGCGTATGCGGATGACACCTCCATCATCGTGGCAGACGAAGGCCAGCTTCCAGTGGTGGAAGAGGCCATCAAAAGCTACGAGGCGGTGGCAGGAGCAAAGGTTAACAAGGACAAGTCGGTCGGTTTGCAACTCGGCACCTGGAGGGGCAAGCCGATGCCGTCCAATAACGTTGTAGGGCGTTGGACGGAAGGTCCTGTTAAGCTGCTCGGAGTCTGGTTCGGGCCAGACCTCCAGATTGAGAAAAATTGGAGTGAGGTGGCCAACAAGGTGACCGCTCTAACCCAGACCTGGTCTGGGCAGGCGTTATCCCTGCTAGGGAAGGCGGAGGTGGTGCAGATGTTTATAGCATCAGTAATCACCTACCGTCTGACCGTGGTGCCTTGCCCCGATTTGTGGCTGAACAAGTTGGAGAGAATCCTTTTCCGATTTTTGTGGAAAGGAGGAAAGCCACTTGTAAAGCGCTCTGTCTGCTGCCAGAAACCGCTAAAGGGTGCTAGGGATGCCTTGGCTGAGGATGCGAAAACTCGCGTTAAGGTTGAGGCACCTCTGGCTTTACCTGGATGGAGAGCAGGTGTGGTCACCGCACGTCCGGTTCTACCTTCCCCAGTTAACATCCCTAACGGACATCGGTGCATGGATCAAGCGGAGACCTAAACTGAGTGAATGGCATTTGGAGTGCCGTCAGGCGCTCCAGCTACTATCTCGGGTGGGCAACGCCGGCAACAGGAGTTCCACCACGGATTTCTATAGCGGGTTAGTGGAGATTAAGTCCGAAGACGCCTTGGGGGAGACCCTGGGCTACGATGAAAATCAGTTGGTCAACCTGTCCCGGAGGACGTTCGGGCCGGGGTATCTGGATAATTACCAGAAATCCCTAGCCTGGCAGTGTTTCCGTGCGGCTTTACCTGTTCGCGACAAGCTGTCAAGGCACGGTAGTGCCGTCTCGCCGACATGCCCGCGATGTGAGCAGGATAGGGAGACCGTCTTGCACGCATTCGTGGAGTGTCCGGAGTTATCGGGACTGATAGCTTTTGTTGAACAACTGTTGTCAGTGATGGGAAGAGTACAGCTATCAGCTGAGTCTATCATCGAGATTGTGCCGCCCCCTTTCCTTAACAGGGAAAGAAAGGCTTGTTTTTTCTGTGTAGTAGCCATACTGAAAGAAACAGTATGGAAGACGCGTACGAAAGGTATAGTGACAGGCACCTTTGTCTCCGGCCAGGGGTTGATTAACTTTTTTAGTTACCACCTCAGTAGTAAAATCAGGCTGGAGAAGAGGTGTCTGTCACGAGATATGTTTGTGAAAAGATGGAAGCCTGTGGCATACAAGATGGGTATGTTTTGCACCAGGTAAGTGTGACCGGATCAGAAAGTAAAGGTTCTACCCGGATGGCTGGGTGTCCGTCCTTCGACATGATCATTAATATTTTTAAACATTGCCTTCGTAAAATTCATTGTTTATATTCTTATCCGTAATTTCATTCGAAAATTGTAACTGTGTTAAGCTACTTCACCCTTTATATTTGTCTGTCCTTGTTTGTCCCCTCTTTGTAAATGCCTAAATGGCAAATTATATGAAATAAAGTAGCTTGCTTACGAACCACATAGTTCCGGGTTCAGTCCCACTGCGTGGTACCTTGGGCAAGTGTCTTCTACTATAGCCTCGGGCCGACCAAAGCCTTGTCAGTGGATTTCGTAGACGGAAACTGAAAGAAGCCCGTCGTATATATGTATATATATATGTATGTGTGTGTATGTATATGTTTGTGTGTCTGTGTTAGTCCCCCCAACAACACTTGACAATCGATGCTGGTGTGTTTATGTCCCCGTAACTTAGCGGTTCGGCAAAAGAGACCGATAGAATAAGTACTAGGCTTACAAAGAATAAGTCCTGGGGTCGATCTGCTCGACTAAAGGTGGTGCTCCAGCATGGCCACAGTCACATGACTGAAACAAGTAAAGAGTAAAGAGTAAGTAGATTACAACCAACTCCAAAATACGTAAATAAACAGTGACCAATCCATTGAGTCATATTATTTAAAATTACATTTATAATAATATATATATATATTCTATATATATATATAATATATAATATATACTATATATATACACACATATATATGTATGTATATATATATATATATATATATATAATATAATCAGGCGTGGCTGTGTGGTAAAAAAACATTGCTTCCCAGCACATGGTTACGGGTTCAGTCCCACTGTTCAGTCCCAACCAGTATCGATGAGTCTTCGTTCTCGTAACTTAGCGGTTTAAGAACGCCTGTGATCATGAATAAATCATGCTTGATACCTGGCACGTATGAATGACGAAGCCACCTTGAGCATAGTCCTATGAACCCAGAAATCGAAAACAGAGAGTTGCTTATTTGCAAAAAAAAAAAAAAAAAAAAGAAATTAAATGTGACTTCATTGACCGAGGTTACCGTGGTCTTTTCCGCAGGCTTTTCTTCCACGGTAAACCTCACCTGTCCTCCCCTTTACACTTCATATTGACATTTCTGTGATAACGATCCCTATTGATCATTTTTTTTTTTCCTCTCCCCCCCCCTTTTTTTTTTTTTTTTTAACCCCCCCTTATTTTTGTCCTCTTTCTCTCCTTTTACGATCCCTTTTGATCGAACCTCCCCCTCCTTTTTTTTTTTTTTTTCTTTTTTTTTTTTTTAATACCTTCAAAAGAAAAGCTCTACCTTGTAATTTGTTCTATCTGTGTGCAGCCCTGTGTGGCTAATAAAGAAACATATCTATCTATCTATCTATCTATCTATCTATCTATCTATCTATCTATCTATCTATCTATCTATCTATCTATCTATCTATCTATCTATCTATCTATCTGTCTGTCTGTCTGTCTGTCTGTCTGTCTGTCTGTCGTCTTCTTCTGTCTGTCTGTCTGTCTGTCTGTCTGTCTGTCTGTCTGTCTGTCTGTCTGTCTGTCTGTTGTCTGGTCTGTCTGTCTGTCTGTCTGTCTGTCTGTCTGTCTGTCTGTCTGTCTGTCTGTCTGTCGTCTGTCTGGCTGTATGTATGTATGTATGATGTATGTATGTATGTATGTATGTATGTATGTATGTATGTATGTATGTATGTATGTATGTATGTATATATATATATATATATATATATATAGGGAGAGAGAGAGAGAGAGAGAGAGAGACCAAACTATTGAAAAGGTTGCAAGACGCAACGAAAATTATAGAAAAATAAAAAGATATAAGTGGAAATTTTACCGGTGAGTGTTAAATTATAAGACACCAAAAGAGAATGACTCTCCCCAGACACAGCAGAATATGCTTCAACACACGAACTCACTTAAAGAACCTTGCAAATCAAATCCAAAAACGAAATACACGCACACACACACACGCACACACACACACACACACATACACTCACCCCCCCCACACACACACACGCGCGCACACACACACATATAAAGCACGATTTATTTGCTACCAGAGTTGTCCGAAAACCAAGGTGCTACTGTATACCTTATAGAACCGAGGGTATAAATTATTTAACAGAAATATTATATCCCATTTGTATATGTGTCTATGTTCACCTTGGCTATTGGGAATAGTTTGTTCGAAGATAATTATGGATAAGACCGATCAGGAAATACCCGGAAATTAAACGAATCGAAGAACGTCATCGATATGGTGGGATTGGTCGGGTGGGGTGTAGGAGGTTGGTATTGGTAAACAATTCATACATCATTAATGTGAATTAATTTGCAGCTTGTTATATTGGTGAAGTAGCAAATCAGAAGAGGAGGGGATGAGGAGAAAAAAGGGGAGAAAAGGAAAGAGGGAAAAGGAAGAGGATGAAGGAGAATGGAG
>NC_043000.1:28664665-28684665 GCF_006345805.1 Octopus sinensis | reverse complement strand
TTTTATTTTTATAGGAAAATTAAAATAAGAAATAAATGGAAATTTTACCGATGAGTGTGTTACATTATAAGGCACAAAAAGAAAATGACTCTCCCCAGACACAACAGTATATATAATCGGTAATGCTACTAAGAACAGTCGAAACCATACCATTTTACTGGAAGTACGCCGGATGGTGATACTCTATGCGAAGCTCTACGTTCAACAGTTGTGGTTATACATGTTTATGTACACAAAGAAATAACAGATATATATTGAAACCATTGACTGATAAAATTACACACGTATACATACATATGCACATTGAGTTGGGGCCTGTTCGCCAAAACATGCTCGGGTAACGGTGGTTTATCCGAAATTTCATGGAGTAATTTGGTTGTAGTGTTTGAAGCCTCGGTGGTTTTATTTCTTTTTATTTTCTTTGATTTCTTTCTGGATAAATTTGAATAGAGCAGGGTATGCTGGGTTTAAGAAAGATTGAGCAGGAATATATTAGTGTGTGGTTAAACGTATGCATATGTGTGTGTATGTGTGTGTATGTGTGTGTAAGTGTGTAAGTATTATTGTATATAAGAGCAGAAAATTACCCTGGGTTATGTTTTGACACGTATAGAAACCACTTGAGGAAAGGAGAATCACAAATCGAATCCCTACATTGATGTAGGTACACTTTTATGGGAAAAATCTAGAAATCCTTTGTTATAAAACCTGGAGTTGAAATAATATTTGGCTATCTTACTCTATCTTGCCAGATGTGTGTCTATATGTATATATGTATATGCATGTGGCTGAGTGTGTGTAGGTGGTCACTTATGAGTGATTTTTATTTCGCTCCCAATAGCCAGGTTTTACATTAGGCGTCGAGAAAATTTGTCTATGGAATTTGAGTCGTCCAAATTGAGAACCATCGCAGTAAATTAGTGAATTAATCAGCAGGAGCTGCAAACGGCGACGACAAAGGAATGGGAATGAATTGGATATAATGATAAATTGCCACAGTCTATAGAATTGCTAATAACTTGGAAATTGATATTTCCAACTGAATGATGGGAAGCATGAATGAAACGAAGTTTATATATTCTTCTCTGACGTAAGCAATAGATGAGAGAAATGAATGCTGAAGAGTAATACAAATATCCTGGGATTTTCAAAGTAAACGGAATCAAAGACAAAGAAATGAAAGAATTGACCACTGAAGAACACTTCTAGCGGGAAAGAACGTTTCTGAAATTAAAAGCGAATGGAAATAATGTGATGGCAGCAATTAATTCCAAAGCTGTTTCAACTATTAGATTTAGACTAAGAATTGGTAATAAGGGTGATATGAAATAGCTGCAGATCTATGAAATGTTCCATCATTAAGAAGATATAGATCAATATGGTAATATAAACTGGCTGACGATGCATTGTGTCTTCCAGTATGAAAGACGTATAGATTGTATGTTATGATATAAATGGCAGATGACTTAGTCTGTACTCACCGAGGAGGTGGAGATCCACAGCAAAACATAAAGTGGACAGACGAGGCAGTTATAAAACAGTTCATTGTTAAATGAGATGGATATCGGTCGTTATGTTAAGTGGGATTAGAAAGGGTTAATTACTGTTAATGATCTAACCGATTTCTAAGCAAATTATGTTTGTCATATCCGAGAACGACTACTGGGAAAGATCATAGTAGAGATAAATAGCCACGAAGAGCGGATAAAAGAATTGTTGATCAAATGATGCGATAAGGATGGAAATAAAACAAATAAAAGATTCATGGAAATCCATGGACCACCCGGCTAATTAACTAACATACGCAGAGAGGAAAAAATACATGATATGAAATAAAAGCAGCATCTACTGAATATACAAGTTTTATTCATAATTACTCTATTTTATTGTTTGCTAAATAAGAATGTTCAGGGAATATCCGGTTTTCTTATTGCATATTAGTAAACACTTGTCAAGTATATGCACAGCAGTTCACTGTACATGCTGATCTTATCTTATTGTAATAAGAATTTAAATAGAATCCAAAGATAACACCTTATTTAAACAGACACACCACGCTAACAGGGCATTTAATGGCGGCGATGAGTTTGTGTCCTTCTAAAGCGATTTACATCATTTAAAGCATTAAAAAAAGAGAATATCATAAACTGAAGCGAGACAATCTAATAAACCAATTAACGATTCAGGAAGAAAAAACATTAAAATATAAAGAAGCTTTTGAAAGCTAACAATTCCCCCAAGTAAGAAATACGATGGAAAAGCAGACGTTAAAATGCATTTTCTCAATAACAAGAAATGCTACTCTAAAGTCTATCTTCATTTTAGTTTCTTACTTTGATATAAGAGAAATTGTTGTTGTTGTTGTTGCTGTTGTTGTTGCATAAGACTATCAGTGGTAAGAGGGAGGGTTCTTTATCAATATTTTCCAATCGTAACAATCCCATATTTCCCGGGCATAATGTATCTAAAATTACTTTATTTTGCGTGGTTTTTATATTTTCTTATCCTTTATCCAGCTCAAAAGTTAGGGATCATGACCATACACAAGGCGTCCAAGACCAGCGGGGAGAGAAGAAAATTTGACACAAGTGGTTGCCGTAGACCGCTACTCACTAAATTCACCCAAGATACCAGGTGATGGTGTCAGGTAATGATGTTGACAACCCTTAGTTGGATCGTGAAGTTTCAATCTTGGAAGATGACGCATTGCCATTGGAATCGGACCTGGTACATTTATCCATTTTCACTAACTTGGTAATATGAAAGGCAATGATAAGCCTGCAAAAGTTAAAACTGGAATATTTTCACCGATGCCCTGCCGTTGTGCAAAACTTCCTTCTGGAAATTTAAATTTCCTTCTCAGATCTGCAGTGCACATGTTACTCCTACTGTCTTGGTCCCCAACGTAAACAAATAATCCGGTTGAACATTCGTATCACGTTTCAAACAAATAGAGATTTTGTTAACATGTTTTGTTTTAAAGGAGTAATAAACATCTAATTAGAAATAAGCATGTGATGAGGAAACTATAATGAAGTTAAACGCTGATATTCTATATGTTTATCGCCAAATATGTGAGGTAGCTCTTCTGGAGAGGCTTCGGTCCTAGACCACCCTGTTATATATATATATATATATATATATATATATATATATATATGTATGTATATATGTGTGTGTGTGTATATGTGCGTGTGTGTGTGTGTATGTGTGTATGTGTTGTGTGTGTGTGTGTGTGTGTGTGTGTGTGTATAGTGTGTTTTTGAAGTGGTGTACGGATATTGTATATTAAGAAGGAGGCAGTCAGGATTTTGGATAATTCAATGTGAGCGCTTTCGTTCGTTCAATCTAACTCTTCAAGAGTACGATTCCAACGAACGAAAACGTTAATAAGGAGTTGTCCAAAACTCTGACTGCTTCCTTCTTTATATATATATATATATATATATATATACATATATATATATATATATATATATATACATATATATATATATATACATATATATATATATATATATATATACATATATATATATATATACATATATATATATATATATATACATATATATATATATATAATCATACTATATATATATATACATATATATATATATATATATAATATACATATAATATATATATACATATACATATACAACAACCAAATCCATTCACAAATTTTTGGACGGCACGAGGCTTACAGTAGAATATACTTGACCAAAGTACCACACAGTGGGACTGAACCTGGAACCATGTTGGGAAGCAAGCTTCTTTCCACACAGCCACGTGTGCCGCCTGTATATATATATATGTTGTTTAAACGATGAATAGCCTTCGCGTAAATCACTGGTTCGTTTTGTTCTCTTACTTTATCATCATCTTATAATCATCTCATAATAATGACCTTTATGACCTTAGTCAATCTAAATGTATATATTTGTCACTACCTGTCATAAATAGCCTTTTTCTATTTGCAATATGCATTTTCGTTGATTTTTCATATTTTTACCCCTATATTATATATATATATATATATATAATATATATATATACATATATATACATATAAGGTATATTCTGTTAAGAATGTGCAAAAGTACCATGTAAAGCGCTCGTCCACTTTCGAATTTCACCCTGTGCTATCCAGTAGTAGTATTATACATACTTCCAGATTTTGCGAGTATCTGTCGTGCGTGAATGGATAATTTTTAGAAAATTGGAGTCAACAAGAAGGGGTACGTTTGAACATGTATTTTTTAATCACTACAATTGTTTCCATGCAACGTAGTTCTCTCGTTAAATTGCTCGCTGTTTTAAGGATATCGGCATTTGATTTCTTTGTTTTGTTGATTTGTTCTTCGTGGTATGTTACACATGCGATTCTCTTTAGCTGACCTTTAACATTCGGCATATATTTACGGATACTTGTTAGTTCACAAATACTTCCATATACGTACCAACTCTGGGGCACCTACACACACACACACACACGCACACACGGACATACACACACATACACATGCACACACACACACACATACACACACACACACATATGCACATGCACACACACACACACACACACACATATAGAAGAGTTGCGGAGTGGAGTAGGTACTGCCCCTGAAAGTTTTTTTCAATATTTATTACGGATTGCTTGAAGTCAACTTTCTTCCCACACTTTGATACCTATATATATATATATATATACATATATACATATATATATATGTATATATATATGTATATATAATATATATATATATTGCTATATATATCTATATATATATATATATATCATATATATACTATAATATACATATATATATGTATATATATATATATGTATATATATATATATATAATATATATATATATATATATATATATATATAATACACATAATATATATATATACATAAATACAACACACACACACACACACATGTATATATATATATAAACATACGTATATACAGGGTGTGTAAGGGATTTGAGGCTATACCATTTTTGAGTCATTTCTGCATTTCCTGCTAACTCAGTATAATCATTGTTTCAGAAAACAATAATGGCACACGCTCCGGTTGCACAAGAACTGAAGGGGCATGTTCTTATTGTGGTAATAAAGGCTGAGTATAGCGATTTAGAAATATCTCGAGTTTTAAAAGTTGCCAGATCTTCAGTCTACAAAGGAGCTAAAGACCGAAGATGGAAATGTATCACCAGTATCAAGGCATAAAAAGCATTCTAAACGCTCTGAATCATCAGAACACTTGAATTTATCCAGCAAGTTCAACAGACTATTGATTACAATCCCAGAAATTCCATGAGGTCAATTGCAAAAGATCTCCATGTTTCAGATGGAACAGTCAGAAATGCTGTCTACGAAGACATCAGATATAAATCTTATATGACAAGGAAAGGTCAATTTGTCAGATAAAGCAAGAGAAAATCCCTACATCAGTTCTTAAATGAACTGAAAAATCCAGCAGAAGAAGATTTGGTTTGGTTTTTCTCAAACGAGTAAAACTTCGACAAAGATCAAGAAGTTAACAGAACAAATGACATATAGTTATGTGCAGACCCATTAGTGGTTCTCTGCAATGAATGACATGTGATGCCTCTTTACTTCTTTCCAAAAGGCCTTACATTGAGGTCCTGGAAATAATTGTTAAGCTTTGGATAGACATTGTATGCAATGGAAGGCCATATGTATTTCAGTAAGACTCTGCACTATCACACATAGCTCTAGTAACACAGGAATGAATGACTTTGGCCTCCTAATTCCCCAGATCTCAATCTATTGGACTATTACGTGGGGAGCGTTGTTGAGAGAGAGAGACAGATCAATGAACACGCCCATAACACCAAAGATTCTTTGAAAGCTGCCGTAGTCAGAGCAATGTCCCAAATGAACCAGAACCACTTGATTCGAGCATGTAGATGATTTAGATCTCATATAGAAGCAGTTGTTGAAGCTGAAGGTGGCTTTATTGAATAGCATTATGGAAAAGAAGGTTTATTTTTATCTTCAAAGCATTTTTTGATAAATAAAGTTATTACCTATTATTATATATCTGTTTTCTCTTTTATAATCGTAAATCTGTCCTCAGGTATCTTACGCACCCTGTACACACACGCTCACATATACGGATATGTACCCACATTCATATACACATATAAACATACATACACGCACAGGTACACACACACACACACACACACACAAACACATATATTTACTGACGTACACACACACGCATACGTACACAGTCACATACATATGAATACACACAGAAACCCCTTTAACAGTAGCAGAACGGCCCTTCAGCGACAACACACCCTGATAAGCACAGTGACTACTACTAAATCAGGCCACGACAGACAAAGACGATGTTCTTGAAACCGGGTATTTTGAAATTACGGAGACAATATTTACATATCGCCTGAGGAAACACAACTAGATCTCATAATGCACGGAAACAGGTCCATAATCAAATACCTGCACACCTAGAGATCTACGATGCGTGGAAACAATTGTAGCAATTAAAAAAGTAAATGTCCAACCGTATCTCTTCTTGTTGACTCCAATTTTTTCAAATATATAAATATATTTATACACGAAGGGCTTCTTCCAGTTTCCGTCTAAAAAATACACAGATCCACCCACAAAGCTTTTGTCAGGCTGAGGCTACAGAGGCTATATAGGTGCTACCCAACCCCACACACATACACACATATACACATATAGTATTATGAACACAGATACACACACGCACACACGTACACCCACACACACACCTACATACACATAGGTATGTGTAAGTGTAAGTGTGTGTATAGGTGTGTGTGTGTAGGTGTACAGATATGTACCCACATTCATATACACATATAAAAATACATATACTCGCATGCATATATATACACACATGCACACATGTGCATGCACACACTTATACACACTTACACACACACACACACACACACACACACACACACACACACACACACATACAGGCACATATTATTTAAGTAGAAATATGGAGCTTGGAGTAAAGCGTAAAGACTTATTTAAACACTATGTAATATGTTGATTGCAATTTTCTCTCAGTTCTAAATTCATGAACCGATCTACCCATCCATCTGTTTGTCTATTTTTCTAGTTATCTACCTTAATGTATTTATCTCTCTCTCTCCCGCCATCGTTCCCTCTCTTTCTCTATATGTATTTATTTATTCATTTATGCATCCATCTATGTATCTAACTATATGTATGCATAAGTCTACCAATCTATCTATCTATCTATCTATCTATCTATCTATCTATCTATCTATCTATCTATCTATCTATCTATCTATCTATCTATCTATCTATCTATCTATCTATCTATCTATCTATCTATCTATCTATCTATCTATTTACCTACCCACCTGTCTATCTATCTATCTGTCTGTCTAGTCTGTATGTATGTATGCCTGCCTGTCTGACTGCCTGCCTGCCTGTCTATCTATCTATCTATCTATCTATCTATCTATCTATCTATCTATCTATCTATCTATCTATCTATCTATCTATCTATCTACCTACCTCTCTGTCCGTCTATTTATCTAGCTATTCATCTATCTATTTATCTGTCTATCTCTCTGTTCTTCTGTATTAAACCATATATTCGTATGAATGTAAAGTTTTTATCCTTAATCTCACCTCGTGATAACTAAATATTATTTGTCAGTATTCATATTTATTTTATCCATAATATATTTCTTTTTCTGCAAATCCCACCGCCCGTACATTTTGTTACAAGTTATTAGAGTCTGGATCTTAAAATACTAATGAATATTAATGTTGATGCTTGGTAAATTCGTTGATGGCAGTCTGAGCTGTACTGATACATCAGGGAAAAGAAGGCTCAAATGCTATGAATATTTTAATAAATATGACTGAACAGAACTCACTAATAAACAAATTACAAACTTAAAACACTGGCATGACATGTTTTATCTCTAAGCGTGTCTAAAATCGATGCTCTATTACTATCCCACTTATGGGGGATCACAGTGGAATAGAACTATGTTTAAGAAATTAATCTAGTTTATTGTACCATGGAAAAACATTTTATATTTCTATTCAACTTTCGGCGATATGGGCCACTCTGTGTTATGTTTTGTGAGCACCATGGTAGTGACAAGTTGTATGAGAATCACCAATATTGTAGGCATGGGTGTTATAGATTCAGGCATGGTTGTGTGGTAAGGAGTTGGCTTCACAAACGAATGGTTAGCGGTTCAGTCTCATTACGCTGCTGCACCTTGGGAAAGTGACTTCTACTATAGCCACGGGTGGAACAAAGTCTTGTCAATGTATTTCATTGACGGAAGCTGAGTGGCAGCCGTCGTATATATATATATATATATATATATATATATGTATGTATATCTATATATGTATATGTATTATATCTATATATATATAGTATGTATATGTATGTATATATATATATGTATATGTATGTATATCTATATATGTATATGTATGTATATCTATATATTATGTATGTATAGTGTGTATATATATATATATGTTATGTTATGTATGTATATATATATATATGTATGTATATCTATATATATATATGTATGTAGTATATCTATATATATATAATATGATGTATATCTATATATATATATGTTGTATGTATGTATGCATGTATAATATATATATATGTATGCATGCATGTATGTAGTATATATATATATATGTATGCATGCATGTATGTATGTATATATATACATATATATATATATACATATATATATACATACATATATATATATATATAGATATATATTATTTATATATATATATATTTATATATATATATATATTTATATATATAGATATTTATATAAATATATTATATATATAGATAATATATAATATATATAGATATATATATATATTTTTATATATATATATATATATAATATATATATATATATATTTATATATATATATATATATATATATTTATATATATAATATATAAATAAATATTATATATAGATAGATAGATATATAGATAGAAAGATAGATAGATAAATCTTACTTGGAAAAGGATCCGTGGCGTTCGATCATATAATAATATAAATAATATATAAATATATACATATATGTACATACCTATATATATATGTATATATACATGCATATATGGGTACAGGACATAAAAAAAACGTTGAACACAATGGGAAATGAAAACAAAAATAAAAGCAGAAAACGATAAAAACAAACAGAGAAACGAGACATGTAACACAAAGAGTATTCCCCTTCATCAGTTGTCCCTGTTTCATACTCCGAGCATTGAAGGCAAGGACAATACGCGACTCCGTTGAAACAGTCCTTCCCGCAAAGTTCGTTTTCTATGATTTTGTTTTTATGTTTTCGTTTCTCATTGTGTTCAATGTTTGTTTTTATGCATGTATATATACATATATATGTAGGTATGTACATATATGCATGTATACATGCATATATTTATATATTATTTATATTATATAAATACGTACACACGCATACTCGGCCGGTTGTCGGAAATACGGATGACTCGTCTGAGAAAATAACATTCTTCCACTGCTCTAGGGACCAATAGGTTTTTACTCCACTCTAAACGCTTTGCAACGTTTGTTTTTGAATGTAGTTGTTTTCTGATTCCAGCCCTCCCGTGAAATTCAGCTTTGTGCTTTTCTGGTGGAAACTGGCTTCTCGAGGTAGTCATTATGCTCTGCAGTAATTTTGGGAGCTGTACTTTTGTGATCCTTTCTAACAATTCGCTAAGAGTCCGACGGACTCTATCTAAAAGTTTTGGTTTTCTTCTGGAGTTTTCTTTCAACGAGGAGGTTTTTCGCTCTTTCTCACAGGCTGTCATTACTTTCGAAACAGTACTTCTTGATACACCAAACAGTTCGGCTGTTTTCGTTGCGCTAGCGCCTGCCGTACGAGCACCAACAATTTGACCTCTTTGAAAGTCCAATAGATCTGTCATTTTAATGAATTTGAATTATCTTTTTCTGATGATAGCTGGAAAGAAACAGCAATTTTAGCAAAACATATTAGGCAACACTATTAATAAATCAAAAAACATATAAATAAACAAGGTTTTGACGGTTTTATAGATATTTCAAAATAATGATGCTATGATGCTAGGTGTTTCAATTATTTTGTCCAACCCCTGTATATATATGTGTGTGTGTATATACATATGTGTGTGTGATTTTGTGTGTGCGTGTGTGTGTCATTATGTTTGTGTTTGTTCCCTACACCCGTTTGGCAACCGGTGTTGGTTTGTTTACCCCAACCCGCAACTTTGAGGTTGTGGCAAAAGAGAGCACTAGTGTAAGCACCAGACATGAAACAAATAAGTATTGGGGGGGAGGTGTGGATGTCTTCGATTAAAGCATTTTTGTCGGTGCCCCAGCATGGTCACAGACGAACGACTCAAACAAGTAAAAAACTAATTCTTTCTAATTTACAACGATTGTATTATTCATTTTACTTTTTAGCCCCAGGTAAATTCTGATCAAGCAGAGCTGTGTTCATAGGCGTTCTAGGATTGACCATCAGGTCCTTTAAACATCAGACTACAATATTCAATGTTCTCAATATCAATGACCACTAGCCAATATCCAGCTTTTCTACCACTAATAAAACACATTGGACATCCTAATTAAGCATCGATTCACATCTGAATTTTAAGACTATAGCAGAAGAAATGTTATGCTGTTATTTTTGTTTTTGTTTGCTCCTGCGCAGAGCTATATCCAAGATTATCTAATTCTAAATCCTCCGTCTATTTGTTTTCTAGTATCACAGGGTAAGATGAAGGCACGTAAGATCCCCAAATTTTGGTTAGAATATCTGACAGGAATACACAAAAAGTTGGCTGAAAACTTTAACGACATACTGGCAGAGCCAGAGACAATGCCTGAATGGTTCACGAATGGGAAAACTATCCTAATTCCCAAATCCATTGAAACGGCAAACCCACAAAACTACAGACCAATAATCTGTCTCTCTACAATTTACAAAGCCTTTACTGCCATAATATCGCAGAGACTGAGCAAGCATCTGAAAGAAAACAACATGTCTCCAAAAGAGCAGAATTGATGCTGCAAGGGCTCATACGGCTGTAAATATCAACTAATGATCAATAAAGCCACAACTAAAGACAGCCGCAGAAAGAAGGAAGGCCTCAGTATGGCTTGGATCGACTACTGAAAGGCTTTTGATAGTATTCCCCACAAGTGGATCCTCGGAACACTAGCCATGAACAAGGTAGCGCCGATAATTATAAAATACATAGGTCACTCTATGAATAAATTGCAGACAGTGCTACAGCGCCATGCAAAAGAGGAACTCGTGAAAACCAAAGCCACCACCATTAGAAGAGGAATATTCCAGGGAGACACGCTTTCTCAACTCATTTTCTACTTGACACTGACACCTATATCTGACATGCTAAATAGAACTGGATGCGGATACAAATGTTACGGCAAAACAATCAGCGACTTCTTATATATGGATGGCATAAAACTATACGCTACAAATGATGAACAGCTCGAAACCCTACTACAGACAGTACATGGATTTACCAAGGAATATATATGAAATTTGGCTTTAAAAAATGTGGCAAAGCAAACTTGAAAAAAAAAATTATTTAAGAGTAGCAACATCACACTAGATAAAGTCAATGAAATAAGAGAATTAGACCAAAGCCAGTCATACGAATATTTAGGAATCAATGAATTAGATACGATACAACACACGCAAATGAAAGAGAAAATAAAGAATACTATAGACGAGTTAGCTCAATACTGAAAACAGAGCTCAATGCTAAAAACAAGATAATAGGTATTAACACTCTAGCCGCCCCAGTTATAAGTTACAGCTACAATATCCTTAACTGAACACTAAATGAAGTAACCAAAATAGACAGGAAAACAAGATAAATAATGACAGGATCTAGGATGCACCACTCAAAATCTTACATAGAAAGTCTATATATACCGCGTATAGAAGATGGTAGAGGCCTTATACAGCTGGAAAACTATTATAAAATAAGCACTATAGGACTGGAAAAATACCTACTTCAGAAGCAAGGAAAACTAAAACATATAGCCACAAAACAAGAGCAAAACAAAAATCTGTTTTCAGTATTTAAGGAAGCTGTCAAATACAAACAAAAAGTCATACTACATATAAAATATAAAGAAGAAGAAGCAACAAAAGCTATAATACAAATGAAATCCAAACTAAAACTAGAACAGCAACGGACCATGATAAAACGATGGCAAGAAAAGCCGTTTCATGGCAAATACTGGGCTAAACTAAATTCAAAAGAAATACACAGAGGAAAATCCCAGCAATGGTTGAGAAACTCAGGACTCATGGCAGAGACTGAAGGATTTTTAATTGCAGCACAAGACCAAAGCCTCCCTGCCAGAAATTACCAAAACATATAATGAAAAGAAACATAAAAGGTAACTGCAGAATATGTGGAGATGGACAAGAAACAATAAATCATATCATCTCTGGCTGCCCAGTCTTGGCTAAGAAGAAATATATTCATATTCACAGACACGACAGATTTGGGACCTACATACACTGTAAGGTATGCCAACATCATGGAATAACAATAGAAAAAAGATGGTATAGGCACACACCAGAAAAGGTCACAGAAAATGAGAAAGCAACCATACTCTGGGATATGCCAATACACACAGATAGAGAAATTAAGGCCAAAAGGCCAGATATAGTTGTCAGAGATCATGAAGAAAAAAATTACTTTCTAATTGATTTATCAATACCAGAAGATGACAACGTTTCTCAAAAAGAAATGGAGAAACTTTCAAAATACAAAAACCTGATGTGGAATCTAAAAACAGAAACAATTCCTATCATAGGGGGCGCATTATGTATGATACAAAAATATTCAGACAAATACATATCAAAAACACTAGGACTTACAAATATTTATAACATACAGTAAATTGCACTACTGGACACTGGACACATCCTACACAAAACAATTTTAATACAGTAACCATAAGAGCATCACAGCAAACCAAAGCACATACCCAAGGCACAAAGAGCTGCGCTCGGTAAAGTGAAAGGACGTTATGAAAACTACTGAATAATAATAATAATAATAATAATAATAATAATAATAATAATAATTCTGTTGTTGCGGCTGCCCTATTAATGATAAGAGAGGGATATCAGAAAGCATTTAAATAATATTCCAGGAGTACCATGTCTCAGAGAAATCCTCTCGACACATGGTCATGATGCTCCTCCACTACACTGCTCGTGATTAGAGATGCACATATCGTCAGCCACTAAGGGACATGTTCAACTGCTTAAGGTCAAACAACTGATAAGCATGTCTGTGATATTGAGCAGAACATTTGCTGAAGCCCATATTTTATTTTTATTATTATTATTATTATTATTATTATTATTATTATTATTATTATCGTCATCATTATCATCATCATAATTATTATTAATGGTAATAATACCTTATCTAATTATATATATATATATGACGGGCTTCTATCAGTTTTCGTCTACCAAATCCCTCCACATTTCGATCGGATCGGCCCGAGGCTTTCGTAGATGACATTTTTTCAATATGTCACGCAGAGGGAATGAACCCGGAACCGTATGGTTGAGAAGCAGACTTCTTACACATAACCAAACCAAATATATAAAAATTTTCAATAATTTCTAATAAACTGACGTTTGAAATATATGGTCATTGGAATGACAAAATTACATCCAAGATGTAAAATTTTTTATAAGACGACACCCCAATCCATTTACAGAGATTAATGGGAATGTTCTCAATTTTTCTTTTCTAGTGAATCTCGTTTAAAGTTAAGAATGATTTGATATTGTCGACAGATGTACGGCCACTGATGAAAAAAGCGATGTGGATGCTATATTAATGTCAAGGGACGTACGATGACTAAAACTACTATGACACATTAGTGCACTATATATATATATATGTCTATATATATGTCTATATATACAAACACACACACATATATATATATACATGCATACGTATGTATGTGTTTTTATGTATGTCCTTTTATCTTTATCTATCTATTTATCGATCTATCTATCTATCTATCTATCTATCTATCTATCTATCTATCTATCTATCTATCTATCTATCTATCTATCTATCTATCTATCTATCTATCTATCTATCTATATAGTAAGCGGTCATATTCCGACAAGACCAATAAATTTTAAGCTCTGCTCTGCAAATAAATGCATATTTTGAAAATGAAAACCATTTCGAACATACATCAGAATAGATTTTTCTAGTAAATGCCCAAATTTTCAAAACCATTTACTCGGTCACAGAAAAATACCATCTACACCAGACTCCTCCATAATCTAGTGAACATACCTCACCTTCTATATATACTAAAGATTCTTGCCCTGATTGATCTCGACAGATAACTTCTAAATTTCCATACTGGACCACCACATATTACTTATATTAATTACAGATACACACATTTTTCACATAAGTAGTACACACACATAGTGGAGGCGCAATGGCCCAGTTTTTAGGGCATCGGACTGACGGTCATAGAATCACGGTTTCGATTCCCGGACCGGGCGTTGTAAGTGTTTATGGAGCAAAAACACCTAAAGTTCCACGAGGCAGTGGGTGGCGGTGAATCCTGCTGTACTCTTTCACCACAACTTTCTCTCACTCTTTCTTCCTGTTTCTGTTGTACCTGTGTTTCAAAGGGCCAGTCTTGTCACCTTCTGTGTCACACTGAATCTCCCCGAGGACTACGTTAAGGGTAAACGTGTCTGTGGTGTGCTGAGCCACTTGCTCGTAAATTTCACGAGCAGGCTGTTTCGTTGATCAGATCAACTGGTACCCTCATCGTAGTAACCGACGGGGTGCCTTACACACATAGATTAAATGTATATATATCTAACATTAATAGGAAACGAAACACTTTTAATGATAGACATTTATATATAGGTACATGTAAAAATAGATGGTTCAAATCAGTGGCTTTCGAAAATTTCCAGGCTGCCGTTTCCTTGACGCCCACGCTACATTCCTTGCGCCGCCACCCCAACAAACCATCACAAACATAGACCTCTTTCTGAAGCAAATTCAAAGGAACTGTATTTAACAAATAAACCTTGACCTAATGAACCCATTATTTTGTTGTTTTTACATGAATCGCTACTCCATTATCACCCCATTTTTCTTCAACATCCACTTTCCACCGCCCCCGGGGGGAGCAATACCATCCATTTTGGTAACCACCGGTTAAAGTGACGCAGTAAGCGTTACGTCTCTTCTAACCCCACGTATGAGATAAAATATCTTGCATATCCTTTCTATTCTAGACATAGGTCCTGAAATTTGAAGAGAGATGCTAGTCGATTTCCATGAACCAGGTGCTCAACTGGCATTCATTTCTTCGACCACAAAAGGATGAAATGTAAGGTCAATCCTGGCGGCATTTAAGACGGACGAAATGCTGTTAAGCATTTTCTCCGGCGTGTTAACACTTCTACCAGTTAGCAGCTTTAATAATATCATAAATATTAAAATGGGCTACTTCACAAAACCTAAAGCTGAACATGTGTGAGTCTTTGTGTCTGTATTTGGCTACACCCACCATCACTTGACATCGATGTTGGTGTGTTTACTTTTCCGTAACTAAACAGTTCAGCCAAAGATATCGATAGAATAAGTACCAGTCTTACAAAGAATAAGGCCTGGGGTCAATTATATCGACCAAAATGCGGTTCCCCAGCATGGCCACATTCAAAATGACTGAAACAAGTAAAAGAATAGAACGGAATTTTGTCAGTGAACAGGTCGCGGCCTCAACGCGAAGAAGATATTTTGGCAAATTAAATTTAAATGTTAAAGTGAATCTAATGGTTTTTGTGTGCTTTAAATGACTTATAAACACCTTCCACGCTGCAATTGTTTTCGTTCCAGCACACTATCTTAGATCAGGTCACTTGCTATGCAAGTACATCTCCGTAATATATATCCGTAATATGTACTCTATCATGGTCCATACTGGATTCAGGGCTTCCCTACCGAGGTCACCGCTCAACCTGCAAGCCTTGCCTGAAGGAGGCACTTTACATATTAAAGCACAACTCTCCAGCACTGCTAAATAAACATAACGAGTCACTAACCACATGCAACCACCGCTTTTTTCACACATTCAATTTCTACCACAGATCCAAATGCCTAAACGACCACACAGTATATTTCCACAGTACCCCTTAGGTAGTCCCAATAACCTTATAAATCTACATTTTAAACCCTAATCTCTCTCATACTGGAATATCACAACCATCTAATTATCGTTTGTATATGAGTGCATGCATATGTGCGTGTATATGTATGTGTATGTATGTGTCTGTATGTGTGTTTGTGTAAATGTATGTATGCATGCTAGGTATATATACCTGCGTGTACAGGGGCGATAATACATACAGATACACGTATATATGGATGTGCATGTGTACATACACATATGAGTACGACTTGTATATGTAGATATTGATATGTATAAATATCTGTATAAATATATATACATGTCTAATAAATGCATCCTGTATACATCTTCACGTATATATTTTCTTCTACTATTAAGCACCGACCTGTCCAACAACCTAATCTATATTCTAAATTCTTCATTCCACCATATTACTGCCCCTCTCTCTACCCCATCACTTAGACTCTGTCACTACATAACTGACAATCATTTACCTTTTACACTGTTATACCTCTCTCTCTATCATCCCCATTACTTCTCTCTAACACTCCTTTACTCTTTACCCTCTTATAGTTTTACACTCTAATATCTTTCTTTCTCAATCACCCTAATCTCTCCACTCCTACTTTCAAGTTATCTTGACTGACCACTAACTGGTACACTTTCTCTGTCTAACCTGTATTATTTCTCTCCTTGTTTTTCTTCTTTCCTTTTTCTTTTCTTACTTTATTATTCTCTTCTTGTTTTTTTCTCTTTTTTCTTCTCTTTTTTCTCTTCTTTCTCTTTTCTTTATTCCTCTCTTCCTATTTTCGATTTGATCTTACAAATACATTCCCTACTTTTAGGTCACTTTAGATAAAACCTTCGCAGAGCTGAGGAGGCTGCTCAACATGAATCCCATGGAAATCGAGTGGAAAGTCACCGGGGAGTTTTCGGAGGGTAGCTGGGATTTGTCACAAATGTCAATTCATCTACCCCGTACCGAGTGTGCATGAAACGGGATAGATTTAAGTGGAGGAAGACCAGAAGATGCTGGCGAGAAATGTGACGCATTATCGGGAGCATTGTACCTCTCAATTGTTGACAGTTGGCCAGGGTGCATGATAATATGGAGGGAAATCAGGATAGGGAATGCTGCCGAAATTGCAGAGGCGCTGCACACGGTATTTCTGGAAAGAAAACGAGTGGTCGTGCAGTGTTGACGGACAACAGCTCAGTGTTACATTCGGGGCAGGTGACATTCGAAAGATAGAAAATGGGACAATTTTTTAGAATTGCGTACAAGAAATGGGAATAGGGAACGATACCTATTTCTTTACTACCCACAAGAGGCCAAACACAGAAGGGACAAACAAGGACAGACAAACGGATTAAGTCGATTATATCGACCCCAGTGCGTAACTGGTACTTATTTAATCGACCCCGAAAGGATGAAAGGCAAAGTCGACCTCAGTGTCAAATTCCACTGAGGTCGACTTTGCCTTTCATCCTTTGCCTTTCATCAGAACGTAGCGGCAAACGAAATACTGCTAAGCATTTCGCCCGGCGTGCTAACGTTTCTGCCACCTCGCCGCCGTATAGGGAATAGGGTACGATACCGTCGCATAATAAAAGCCAAGGCAGTTTTTATGGTACAGTATGGTGTCTAGGGTAGGACAAGCTGATGAATCGGTTCCACAGAGTTGTGTTTAAGTACGGATGGAAACAGCCAAGCGGGATACAGTAACAGAAGAAATGGAAGGGTCTGCATCTATTCAGATCAGGGACGAAGTCTAAGCTAAGCCGCCTCGTGTACTCAGTGGGAGAACCGAAGGGTGAATGTAGTGAACTTTCGGGATAACCTATCGATGGGCCGAATGTCGCTGACATCTTGGGCGTCCGTAGGATCGTCAGCCCCTGTTGTGACGAAAAGAGAGGGAGAGACCAGCGCCACGAGATTTCAGAGATCACAAAATGAGCATCGTCCACCCAGGTAGATGGAAAACTTTGAAACGGAATGGAAGGACAGTGATCTTCAGATCAGGGAGCCGTGTGGAGGAGCGAATAAAGACGTCCGGATCGGTAGTAAGGGGGAAATTACTTTGCGTCAAGAAGCTATGCATTTGAAAAGCCTCTTTCTTCGTCAAGACTCTGAGGTGAACGGACCTGTGGAATGAATTTCTGAACGATAATAGTTTCAGGCCAGAGGTTTTGGTAAGGTATGCTTGTAGGTACGCTCAGCAAGTTTTTCTGATCCTGATGGAGTGTACTATTGTCCAAAGTTCGTCTCGAGTTAATTTTTTTATTTTACTGTGTGTGTTTGTGTGTGTTTGTATCTCATTTTCTTTTACTTGTTTCAGTTATTTGATTGTGGCCATACTAGAGCACTGCCTTTAGTGTAGCAAATCGACCCCGGCACTTATTCTTTGTAAACCTAGTACTTATTGTATTCGTCTCTTTTGCGGAACCACTAAGTTACGGGGACGTAAATACACCAGCATCGGTTGTCAAGCGATGTTAAGGGGACAAACACAGACACACAAACATATGCACACATACATATATATATACATATATACGACGGGCTTCTTTCAGTTTCCGTCTACCAAATCCACTCACAAGGCTTTGGTCGGCCCGAGGCTATAGGAGAAGACACTTTCCCAAGGTGCCACGCAGTGGGACTGAACCCTGAACTACGTGGTTGGTAAGCAAGCTATTTACCACACAGCCACGCATGTGTATATGAATATTCCCATGCATTTATTTATGTACGTACACACATATGATCTAAGATATGTACAATATTAAGAGTGAAATTATGCAAGCCTTTTGACTGGGTAGTTCCTCATATTCACAAATAGTTTGAGAGACCGATAAAGACATGTTAGTATTAAGACCTCTCTACCTTTCTCCATAATCTGGTGAGAATAACAGAAATAGCTATTGCAAGGAAGTGAACAAGGGTTATAGTTTTCATCCACCGAAATCTTACAAGACACATACACACACAAAAGCAAACTCTCGTAAAAGTGAACTCGTGCACTAAAACACACATATAGAGAGACCATACAGCTTTGTGTATATATATATATATACATAAATAGATGTATACATTCATATATTATATATATATATATATATATATGTGTGTGTGTGTGTGTGTGTGTGTGTGTGTGCGTGTTTGTGTCAGTGTGCGCGCGTGTGTATGTGCGAGTGTGTGGTGTGTGTGTGTGTGTTATGATATATTACGGTCCCCATCCCGAATCTCATGAGTCGTTGATACAAAAACCACCATTACGGAAAAACACAAACACATACACACACATACACACACACACATACACATTTTAACACACTCAACCTCACGCACTCTTTAACTCTTGCAAGACCGCCCTTGCACCTCCTCCTCCCCCTCACCCCTCCTCCTCTTCTTCTCTCTCTAATTCTCTTTCTCTTTCTTCCTCCACCCTCACCCACACGCACTCTTCCACACTATCTCTCTCATGCACACACTCTCAAACACGCACACACACACACACACACACACACGTGCACACAGATATATATATATATTCCCGTTTATTCCGTCGTATGATCTCAATATTTCAATGCGTTCCTGTCCATAGAAGATTGTATTTCTGCATTACGAAACCCATCACACGCTC
>NC_043000.1:28647165-28662165 GCF_006345805.1 Octopus sinensis | reverse complement strand
CATCAAAGTGACACCGGGGTACAACTATATGAAGCCCGGTACACCCATCATGACTACTCGTGTGATAAGGGTACACCAGGCACATGCATCACAACCATACGTGCGCGTCATGGTGATCTCATATCAAGATAAACAGCACATGACCTTGCAGGTGGGGCCTAGTTACAATTTTCTTCTAGTCAATTAACACATCCCGCTCAAAAGGTCCCTGAATAAGGATTGTTTAAGGATGTTGAACGAACTACTCCTGTTTCCAAAGTGAATTAACCAAACCTCCAAGAAACCCTCTCAACACATGGATATGGTGCTCCCCCACTACATGCTCAACTGGTTAAGGTCAAACAACCAACAAGCAAATCTGTGGTATTGAGCAGAATATTTGCTATAGCCCATCTTTTATACCAAGACTAAACAATGTACATGAGAACACTTCCAATCAGTTAAGATCCGAAGCCAGGTACTGCATAAGGGCATTTATTATTATTATTATTATTATTATTATTATTATATTATTATTATTATTATTTTATTATTTTGGCTTGGATCAGGTTCGGTTTTATTCCTGGTAGGGGGTTACTACTACCTCTAACTACTACCTTAGGTATCCACAACTTTTTAGCAGTGCTTAGAACCCTCCTAATAATCCTTGCTGTTCGTAAGAGACAAACTTTCTTCAGTACCTCTACCGGGCATTTATTTCCAACCTCCTTCAGTCATTTGTCTATATCTTTGCTTAATTTTCTCGGCGCAACAATTATTATAGACACAATCTATACTGCCTATAATAATTGCTGCGTTGGGAAATTATTATTATTTTTATCATTATTCAGTAGTTTTATTTTATAGCGCGTGCTTTTCACTTCACTACGAGCGCAGCTCTGTGTGCCTTGGGTATGTGCTGTTGATTTGTTGTGATGCTCTGATGGGTATTGTATGGAAAGTGTTTCTGCGCGTAGGATTGTGCAGTGCCTAGTAGTGCAATTTTCTGTATGTTATATGTATTTGTAAGTCCTGGTGTTTTTGTTATGTATTTGTCTGAATATTTTTTTATATCATGCCCTCATGCACCTACTATGATAGGAATGTGTTTCTGTTTTCCAGATTCAACGTCTAGTTACCTCTATTTCCAGGTCTTTGTATTTTGAGAGTTTCTCCATTTCTTTTAGAGACACGTTGTCATCAGCCGGTATTGATACATCAATTAGAAAGCATTTTTTTTCTTCATAATCTCTGACAACTATATCTGGTCTATTATTATTATTATTATTATTCTAGGCACCAAGTGTCACCCAGAAACCTCAAGAGACAGGTTGGAAGTTCTGTGCCATGTATTTGTTTTTTTTCATTTTTGGGTTTTTTTTTTGGTGTTGTACTAGTGATGTTATACTAGTGAAAAAAAGTTGTCTTAATATTACATTAAAAAAAAAAGTTTGTTTTTTAAACCTTGGATTACATAGAGAGTATTTTGCGTAGGATATTATATATGAGCAGTTCCCATCATTATTATTATTATTATTATTATTATTATTATTATTATTATTATTATTATTATTATTATTCAGTAGTTTTATTTTTATTTTATAGCGTGCTTTCAACTTCACTACCGAGCGCAGCTCTGTGTGCCTTGGGTATGTGCTGTGATTTGTTGTGATGCTCTGATGGTTATTGTATGGAAAGTGTTCTGCGTAGGATGGTGTGCAGTGCCCAGTAGTTGCAATTTTCTGTATGTTATATGTGTTTGTAAGTCCTGGTGTTTTTGTTATGTATTTGTCTGAATATTTTTTTATCATGCCTAATGCACACCTACTATGATAGGAATTGTGTCGTTTTTTTTTCAGATCCACATTCTAGTTACCTCTATTTCCAGGTCTTGGTATTTTGAGAGTTTCTCCATTTCTTTTAGAGACACGTGTGTCATCTGCCGTACTGATACATCAATTAGAAAGCATTTTTTTTTCTCATGGTCTCTGACAACTATATCTGGTCTGTTGGCCTTAATTTCTCTATTATTATTATTATTATTATTATATGATTATTATTATTATTATTATTATTCTTATTATTATTATTATTGTTATTATTATTATTATTATTATTATTATTATTATATTATTATTATTATTATTATTATTTATTATTTTTTTTTTTTTTTGCTACAGACTCGTTCATGTGTGATACAATCTTGCTCCGAGAGTTCTCAATATTTTTCAATTGTGACTAAAGTAATTATTTCTCATTTTTAACATCACTTCAAACAGATGATTATTGAAAAGATTTTTAAATTTTACGTCTTACTAATGTTACACAACAATGTCAGCTTCTACAGTGAGGTCTATTTTCATTCTACTGTCTAGCTTGAAGGCAAATATAGCCATTCGTTTTTTCCGGATACGGCCTCTGAACAAGGCAATTCAGATGCAGAGGAAAAGCGTAAACAAGTATTAATGACATAATAAACGACACAAATGGAGAATAATAATAAAATTTTCACACAAAATGTATAGCATTACAGACATGTTTTACAACAACATACGGGTATGTACATCATCAGATAAAAGGCGGAAAATGGCACAATATATCACTTGGAAATTTTCTTTCCACATTGTTTCCAAAGCTTACCTATGGAATATTTTGCAGAAATAACAAATTTAGCAGCGTTGATGTTCACAAGAGAGGGACCATTATGCCACAATTACACTTTTACCCCTTTACTTATTTCAGTCATTTGACTGTGGCCATGCTGGAGTACCGCCTTTAGTCGAGCAAATCAACCGCAGGACTTATTCTTTGTAAGCCAAGTACTTATACTATCGGTCTCTTTTGCCGAACCGCTACGTTACGGGGACGTAAACACACCAGCATCGGTTGTCAAGCGATGTTGGGGAGACAAACACAGACACACAAACACATGCACGCGCGCACACACACACACACACACACAAACACACACATACATATATACGACGGGTTTCTTTCAGTTTCCGTCTACCAAATCCACTCACAAAGCTTTGGTCGGCACGAAGCTATAGTAGAAGACACTTGTCCAAGGTGCCATGTAGTGGGACTGAGCCTGGAACCATGTGGTTGGTAAGCAAGCTACTTACCACCAAGCCTTTCCTACGCCTATAATTCATCACAGAAGCTTGCTAAAGGAAGGAAAGCAATGTAGTTGTACTTTGTCAAGGTATGTCATGGAAGCGTTGCCTTGTTAATCTCAAGGAAGAGTCAAGCCTGGCAGACAGTTTAAGTAAACTAGCCTTTATTAGGAGTGAGAGGCCGTATGGTACCATATACATGTGACACATGTGCCCATTAGTGGTTACTCAAGTAAGATTCATAAATGAGTAACAAATTTGATATCGGTGACGACATCGGCTCTTGGCTATAGTCACCTTCATTTACGTGGCAAAATATGTACAGGTAGCACTGCAGAGGTAACTGACAGCAGTATGTGGTCGGCTGGAGTTAACATGGTATGTTCCTTTTTTGTGATATTTGCATGATGTCTAATAATACGACCTACTGTACGCTATAGGCATTTGCTTCCATATTGAAAAAATATTTTAACATTATGATAGCCAACGTTTATCCCATTATAAATTTCCGTGATGTTTCTGTCTGTTACGTCCTCTAAGACCGTTGATGCAAGGACAACGAAACTCAAACCAGCAATTCCTCTAATCCCAGGGAATATCCTAAGGCGATCTATTTTTTGAAGGGCCGCCTAACTGGGGCCCCAATTGGACCCCTATTTTTACTACATTCTAAACTAAATACATGACATTGGCGACCAAATCGGAGCAATGGCAATGAATTTCATAACATGAACTCCCAGGAGGTATCGTAAGGAGGTTCAATTTCCGAAGGGCCGCTTAAATGTGGATCCACTGACCCCAGCTATTTTTACTACATTTACCTTGCTCCTACTCTTATTGATTCAACTATGATCAGCACCAAAGCTTAGCATATCTGTAGAAACTATCCTTGAAGCCGCTCTTCCTGCAGCAGTCAGACTAGTAAAAAAATAAAAATTATTCAACTTGCAGCCAGTATTAGTCACATCAGATATATGAAACTTATCTTTTAGTATTTTCATTAAAACTAATAATCTTAATTCATGTATTTTAGATAATTCCCAACGTAAGTTCTTTAACGGGTATTGTTTCTGCATTTAGCACCCACGTTGTAGCCACTTTTATTTTCAGATCGTTATATGCAGATAATTTCTCCATTATTTTTAGAGATATACGAGCAAAACACCCCCCGTTCAAATGGACGGTGCTGAGTTGTCAAACATTTAAACCAAAGTTTCTCAAAACAACTTGTCCGAACGTCCCATAAGCCTCCCATTTGAGAAATACTAATTAAACCTAAATTTGAGACACCAGCAAAAGAAGAAATAAATATAGACATTTTTTTCTATTCCAAAGAAAAACGATTTTATTCACTTTATCGATCGCATTCTCACCGGGAATCAATTTTTGTAATTTTTTTCAAGACTTATACACGCCTTGATACTGTCGGTATCTACATATCAAATTTGAGCGCAATCGGATGGAGGATGCCCGAGATCCTAGAAGCCACACATACACACGCACACACACGCGCGCGCGCAGAACGGATTTTATATAGGAGATAAGCATATTTTAAGACATATAATAGCAGACACTTTATTTCATGGTGTTTCTTGAAGGAGAAATAATCAGGAATGAATGAATTAATCAATCAGTCAATAAATCAATGAATCAATCAATCATTCTATCTATCTATCTATCTATCTATCTATCTATCTATCTATCTATCTATCTATCTATCTATCTATCTATCTATCTATCAACACGATCCCTATTGATCGTCCCCATCGTTTTTTTCCCACGATCCCTTTTGATCGGAACCCGACCCATTTTTTCCCTTCTCTTCTTCCCAAAAAGAAAAATTTGTATTTTGTCCCTTCTGTGTTTATCCCTGCGTGGCCAATAAAAAATCCATCTATCTATCTATCTATCTATCTATCTATCTATCTATCTATCTATCTATCTATCTATCTATCTATCTATCTATCTATCTATCTGTCCGTCTGTCTATCTATCTATCTATCTATCTATCTATCTCTATCTATCTATCTATCCTATCTATCTATCTATCTATCTACTAACCTACCTACCTACCTACCTTTCTACCTACCTGGGAACGTCTCGTCCCTTACTCTTAGTGGAGGATTGGAATGCTACCTTGGACACGCATGTAGACTACGTGGGTAGAGATAGGAATAGACGGGAATGCAAATGCCTCAGAGACCTGCTCAGACGCTTTCAACTGTCTGACAGGTTCCGACTAGACCACCCGAATGCGCCAACGTTGACATGGAGCAACCGCATCGGGTCGTCGAGATCGTACCTAGATTGGATACTGTGTAGGACAGTAGATAGAGATAGAATAGGATGTCCACAATTCCACATAGTCAGCTACACGGATCACAAACTTGTGACATGTACGCTAGACTAGGTAAGACACTTAGGCAGGGTCCCGGATACTGGAAACTAAACACGTCTTTCCCATCGAGACAGGTTTTCAGAGACCGGATTAGCACACTAGTAAAGAGGGCTTTGACAGGAGCCATCATCAACAACAAATGGTGGTTTGCCCTCAAGAGAGCAGTAAAAGCAGAAGCGATTAGGTACAGCAAAGCACTAGCCATAGACAGAAATAGAGTAGAGGGTGAGTTAGTTAAGAAGCTAGAAGAGGCAATTAGAAGCGGCATCGCATCCGACGTTTTGGCGGCGAGGTTGGCCCTCGACCAACACTTCAATGCCAAACACGAAGGGTGTGCAATCAGAGCTAGGATGCGTGCTCTAAGGAACGAATGTGTTGGAGCCGCGAGAGAGGCCCGGGTGGCAGAGGCGCAACAGGGCAACAAAGCCACCATTCGGTCTCTGGTAGATGAACAGGGGCGCGAATTGATCGAGCCAAGTAAAATGTGTGAGGACTTCCAACAGCATTTTGCCCGACTGTTCGGGACGAGTGGCGGGCAAGAACGTAGGGTGGACTTCAGTGCCTACCTACACAGCCTACCACGACTCTCGACAAGAGAGACAGGGTGCTGCGAAGGTGCCATCACGGCGGCGGAAGTGCAGGACGCGATGGCAGAATGCTCGAGGGACAAATCGCCGGGTTTGGATGGTCTACCCTACGAGCTTTACAGTTGTATGCCAGACTTGTTTGGAGACGTCTTGGCAGCGGTGTACTGCAACTGGCAGCAAAACGGGAGCATTCCTGGTTTTGTGAGCCGAGGAGCCAAAACACTGCTGAAGAAAGATCTAAACAAGGGAAATGTAATAGATAACTTTAGGCCCATCACTCTGCTTAATGCAGACTTGAAAATTTTGGCCAAGGTGCTAGCCAAGAGGTTGGCGCTTGTCATCGAGAAACTGGTCGACAAGGCGCAAACAAGCGCCGTGCCGGGCCGGACCATCCATGACAACCTCCACCTGATGCGCTACATCATAGACAGGGTAGTTAACGAACCTGGCATGGGTGGGGCGCTGATCAATTTGGATCAATCGAAAGCTTTCGATAGGGTAGACCATCGATACTTGGAGGCAGTCCTCAAAGCGGCTGGCTTCGGTCCCGTCTTCCGCGGCTGGATAGCCGCTTTTTACAGAGGCATCCGTTCGGTAATTCGAGTAAATGGACATCTATCGAGACCTTTCGACATCGCACGTTCGGTCCGTCAGGGATGCCCCCTCTCGTCGCTTCTATACGTATTGACTCTCGATCCACTATTGCGGAAGCTGGCAACTCTGAGGGGCATCCCGCGAGAACTGGGATGCGGGACGAGCGTGTCTGCATACGCAGACGACGTCACCGTCATAGTGTCTAGCCACGAGCACATCGAGCAGGTCGGCGAGACACTGAAAAACTACGAAGCGGTGACAGGAGCAAAAATCAACCGGGAAAAGTCAGTGGGCTTGCGGCTCGGCACCTGGAGAAGCAAGCCCATGCCGTCCACCAGCGCCTCCGTTGTGGGACGCTGGACCGACGGTCCGGTCGAGTTGCTCGGGGTCTGGTTCGGTCCGGACCTCCAAATGGAGAAGAACTGGAACGAGATAACGAGTATGGTTGTCACTCTCGCCCGGCAATGGGCCGAGAGGAAACTTCCTAAAAGGTCGGGCGGAGGTGGCGAACACGTACATCGCGTCCGTCATCTACTACCGCCTGACCGTCGTGCCTTGTCCCGACCCTACCATCACCAAACTAGAACGCATCCTCTTTCGCTTCTTGTGGAAAGGATGCGTCCCGATGGTCAGGCGATCCATTTGCTGTCAACACCCGTTAAAAGGAGGACTGGGCATGCCGTGGTTGATGATGCGCAGACACGCGCTGAGACTGCGACATCTCAGGCTCTTCGTAGACGACGATGAACAGGTGTGGTCGCCGTTTGTGAGGCGCGCTTTCCCGCAGCTCGTCTCCATGACCGAACTGCAATCGTGGATCAAAAAGAGGCCGAGGAAGGGCGAATGGCACCGCGAGTGTCGCGTTGCTCTCAAGCAACTCTGCCGTCCTGGGCCAACATTGAGTGACTCCATCACAACCAAAGCATTCTATAGGGGATTAGTGGAGGGGATGTACGACGACGAGCTCGTGGCGAACCTGGACGTCGACGAGGAATACCTGACCCGCCTGTTCGGGACGATTTTCGGGCCAGGGCCCATGGACAACTTCTAGAGATCCCTGGCCTGGCAGTGCTACCGAGAAGCGCTACCCGTTCGGGATAAGGTCTACAGACACGGCTCGAGAAACACGGGGCCGACCTGCCCGAGATGCGGTCAGAGCGACGAAACCGTTCTGCATGCACTCGTGCAGTGTCCAACAATTTCCGATCTGTGGGCTTATGTCGAACAACTGCTGTCACGTGTGGGACGAGTCGGTTTATCAGCTGAGTCTATCGTCAGTATTGTCACGCCTCCTTCCTTCAAACAGGAAGGAAGAGCTATTTTCATCATCCTTGTGGCTATTGCGAAAGAATGTATCTGGTGGACGCGTCTTAAAGGATTGGAGAAAAACACTTTCCTCTCTGGTCAACCTCTCATCAACTTCTTCAAGTACCACTTGAAAAGGAAAGTGAGAGTAGAGAGGCAAGTTTTGTCTAGCGAACGTTTTAAAAAAAGATGGGTGAATGTAGCAAGGATGGCACGTATGAATGACGAAGCCACCTTGAGCATAATCCTATGAACCCAGAAATTGAAAACAGAGGGTTACCCACTTGCAAACAAATGTGGTAACTTATAACAATATTGACCAAGGTTACCGTGGTCTTTTTCGTAGGCTTTTCTTCCCACGGATAAACCTTACTTGCTTTCCCCTTTACACCATACATCATGACACTGTGATACACGATCCCTATTGATCGTTTTTTTTCTCTCTTCCCCTTTTTTTCCTCATTTTGTTCTTTTTTCATTTTTCTTTTCTTTTGTTCCTTTTCCTTTTTTTCTTTTTTTCATTTCTTTTTTTTGTTCTTTTTTCCCTTTTACGATCCCTTTTGATCGAAAACCTACGCCACCTTTTTTTTGTTACTTTTGTTTTTTGTTTTTTTTTTTTTTCATCCCCCAAAAGAAAAGCTCTACCTTATAACTTGTCCCATCTGTGTGCAGCCCTGTGTGGCCAATAAAGAATCTATCTGTCTATCTATATATCTATCTATCTATCTATCTATCTATCTATCTATCTATCTATCTATCTATCATCTATCTATCTATCTACCTACCTACCTACCTATTTATCTATCTATCTGTCTATCTATCTATCTATCTATCTATCTATCTATCTATCTATCTATCTATCTATCTATCTATCTATCTATCTATCTATCTATCTACCTACCTACCTACCTACCTACCTACCTACTTACCTACCTACCTACCTACCTACCTACCTACCTATCTATCTATCTATCTATCTATCTATCTATCTATCTATCTATCTATCTATCTATCTGTCTGTCTGTCTGTCTGTCTGTCTATCTACCAGTTCAGTGCTAGGTTCGATGTCCCTTCACCTAAAAATGCTTGCCCTTGTGCCAAAATTAGAAAGCATTTTTGTCCTTGTTGTGTGATGTTGTTTTCAGCCAGAGGAAGAAGTGCAGAGCGAATATTTTGAATGGGAATATTGCCATGTCTTACATTATTCAAAACTATTCTCTCTTTATTTTTATTTCTTGGATATAAATATAAAAGAAATTTCAATTTTATAATTTGTAACATTTTGTTTACTTGTATAACAATATGGCTTCATCATCAAGCGTGGCGGTAAGAGGTGCAGACTACAATAAAGGTAACTGTTTACATCCACATCGAATTTTTGGAGAAAATTTGCTAAAAATTGTCAACACAGACTGTAAAATAAATAAAATAAAGTAAAAAAATGAGAGAAAAATTATGACAATTAAACTAAATAAACAGATGCAATTACGAATACAAACGCAGATAGTGACACTTTGGAAATTACCCAGAAAACATAAACGAACACATTTGTAGAATAAACAGAGACGCTGGTTATAACCTGAAAAAAAAAAATCCATCTCGTAGTCAATAACAAAATTTGCTTTGCCAATGTTTTGAGGCAAAATAAAGTTTTCAATGTTAGACAGTGCTCCGAAAAATATAGAATGCTGAAGTTTTTTTACGGAAAAATCTAGCATCTTTGTGTGGTGACTTTATCGAAGAAAAGCGGTGTCTATACATATTTCTGGAGAACCGGAGACGGTTTAATTTGCCTTTAAGCATTTCGCCCAACGTACTAAAGATTCTGCCAGCTCGTTACCCTTCAATGTAAAATAATAATAGCAAAAAAATATTTTACAAAAAAATCTTTTTGCTCTTAGGCAAGGATGTGAATAGGTGTTTTCTACTAATTTTGATGTGGTGAATTCAATTTTCTGAGCAGTTTTGCTCTATCGCCTCCTCCAGTTTTTTGCTTTCACATATCCCATTTTATTTATACTGCATATAAATTCAAAATACAATGTGTAATATGCCTCTGTTACAAAGGCATATTACAGAAAAAATACCCAGCATACAGAACTTTAATGGAACTAAATCACTTGGATAATACAATACACACAAATCATAGAACAGGGGACAGTTTGAAGTGAGTGTTTTTTTTTTATGATCTTGTGTACTTTGCCTCCTGGATGTCACGCAAGAGTAACCAGCAAAAGTCCCCCATCATGCTGGGGGTTCCACTTGTCTTAGTAGTTGCTCTCCATCTTAGTAGTATCTTAGTGGAACCTTTCTCCATGCTCATCACTCACTGCTCCGAGCTTCGGAGGGAAGAAGTTGAGGTGGGAGAGGTGAAAATGAATTTTGAGCGACATTCGGCACCCCATATCCTCATAAGACTGTAACAACTTCTCGATAAACTCTTGGTAATCTAGTACCCATGTGTTACCAAGAAAGCCATGGCAGACTGACTTAAATGCTTCTCATGCTCACAGTTCCTTTAACGTAAGAAGCTCCTCAAATCCCTTCTTCTTCAGCACTTCTCGCATGTGAGGCCTGACGAAGATACCCCACTGCAGTTTAGCGGAACTCAGAGCTGGGGATAGAGTGTACAAGTGTTCAAAGACAGAGCCATTTTTATCCATGGCCTTCAGGAATTTCTTTATTAAACTAAGATTGATATGAAGGGGAGGAAGAAGTACCTTGTTCATGTCCACCTGGTGATTTTCTTGGACACTGTTTTCATCAGGCACGAAATGCTCCTAGATACCCACCCCTTCTGTTTGTAGTGGTTAGACACAGTCCGACTGTCCCAGACAGAGAAAGCAACAGTACTTTGTGAAGCTAGCTTGTATACCCATAAGGGGCCCAGTGATCTTGAGGTCCCCGCAGAGACTCCGCTGGTACTGGTTGTATTTGACAGCTTCTAAAAGGAGTTCCATATTATCATACGACTCCTATATGGACTGAGTAGGGAATGGAAATGCTGGGGTACTTGGCACAGCCTTCAGACTTTGCATGGAAGAGTCTATGGAATGATGCCAATCTGAGGGCTTGTGTGGGAAAGCAAGGAAGGTGAACAAGCTAGAGACAGTTGTGCAGTAGCACAATCTGTTTTTCATGTCGAAGAATGACACAAAGTATTGGTTCCATGTCCTGAAACTGGTGATCCTGACATCTGTCTTAACCAGGTTCCATTACTTAAGCCGGAGCTCTGACTGCTGCTTAGATAGATACAAATAATGGAAAAGGTCATTCAAGACTTCCTGCGTAACCCAGTGGGGTTCATTGCACTTGCTCCTGAAAAAACAGAGACATTACAGTTCTTAACCGGTACGCCATATGCCCGTGGGCAAGATTCCGAGTTCGATTCCAAGCAGTGACCTGAATAATAATAATAATAATAATAATAATAATAATAATAATGATAACATAAAAAATCTTAGGAATGAGAACCATGGTCCGAAATTTCCCCAAGACACCTGAAGAAGGCCAAAACGTTGTTTTAACAACAAAGATGAGGACAAATATCCGTCGAATGAAAATAATGTAAATAATGTAAACAGAGACATTGTCTTCATAAGAGATCGACTTGGCAGAATCATCCCCTGAAGGCATTTCTTCACCTGATGAAGGAAGATCATTATTTGCTGGGGGTGTAGGGACAGGGAGATCAAATGAGTGAGGGAAAAGTCTCATAGCTGAGGGAAGATTGGGATATTTGATCTTTTTCTATAAGAAGCATTGAAACCTGTTATATTTGTTAGACAAAATAACAATCATCTTCATGGCTTCGTGGGTCTCTCTCCAGACCATCGGGAGAGCAAAGTTAAAGGCTGCTTTCTTGCCGCTAAACCATGCAGTTAGGCCATTGTAGCAGGGTTTACAACAGATGTATGGGGCCCAGGATTTGTCCTGATCTCCAATTTTAGAATCAAAATAATGAAACTAAGCAGTTCTCAGGAGGGAAGTAATTGTTCAGCGCTCTGCAACTGTTGTAAAAGCGCCACACACGTAGCAGGATGAATGATGCAGCCTCGGTGTTTTGAAGTACCTGAAGCCATTGTAGATATATGTATCACAAAAATCTGAAAAACAAAATGAAAATTGATCATATATGAATTGTCGCAAAATCATAATAAGTTGAACTCAGAACGTAACGGCGGACGAAATACGGCTATGCATCTCGCCCGGCGTCCTAACGCTTCTGCCAGCTCGTTACCATCGACTATTGTGACAGGTACTTTATTTTATCGGTCTCCGAAAGGAAGAAAGGCAAATGTAGCCACGGCGGGAATTGAACCGAGAGTGTAAAGTGATGCCACGTTACCGCGAAGTATTTCTTACGACTCATTCACGAATCTATCAGCTCATCGCCCTTATCACAATAATAGGAGCACTCCGTCGGTTGCGACGACAAGGGCCCCAGCTGATACGATCAACGGAACAGCTTGCTCGTGAAATTAACGTGAAAGTGGCTGAGCAATCCACAGACACGTGTACCCTTAACGTAGTTCTCGAGGAGATTCAGCGTGACACATAGTGTGACAAGACTGGCCCTTTGAAATGCAGGTACTACTAATGTTTGCCAGCTGAGGGGACTGGAGCAATGGGAGATAAAGTGTCTTGCTCAAGGACATAACGCGTCGCCGCGAATTGAACTCACAACCTTACGATCATGAGCCGAATGCCCCTAACCACTAAACCACGCGCCTTCACAATAATCACAATAATAGTAATAAACTGAATTGACATAAATTGACTTGAAGAAAGGTAAATGTGGCCACGGCGGGGATTGAACCGAGAGTGTAAAGTGTTGCCGCGTTACCGCGAAGTATTTCTTACGACTCATTCACGAATCTACCAGCTCATCGCCCTTATCACAATAATAGTAATAAACTGAATTGACATAAATTGACTTGACATAAGTTCACAATGATCAGTAAATATAATTAACTGGTGTATAAGCGAAACAAGAATCAATACGAGATGTTATTATTCCCAAGATCCTCTTCTGTTTCTGACCTTATCTTATATAATATAGTCATGAGGAATCGGGGTCGTTTTGTAGTAGAACCTGCGTTATGTGACGTATGATGTGAGGTTGTAATGGATATTTAGATAATAATTTCAGTCAGGAAAAGTTTCGCATGTTAAATGCTAATCGGATGTTGGCACAAGTATTTGAGGTTAATAATATATATGTGCTCCTGAATACTAGATTTGCTGGTCAGATATGTTCAAAAGGCATCAGATCAAAGTTTGTCTTTTGAACATTTACATAAAGTTTAATTATTATATAACACTAATGCTAAAATATTATTGCCTAATTAATATGCATAGACATAGAATTTGATTTCATAATCTGCCAACACAGTACAGTTGGAACAAGAGAATGACATTAGGTATGAGCTAGGATTTAACCTAATGCGTATAATCGTCATTGCTTTCACTGTTGCCATGAAATTTATGTTCACCACCAACATCACAATATCAGCCACAATTGCACCCTCTACCACGTGTATGCCTATTTGTAAATACTCGACATGCTATCAATAGTAGGTAAATTCGATCAAGTCACAGTTTACAATCTTAAAAACGGAAGCATTGGCTGATGTAAATTGAGGTATTCGAAACGACGAGTTATTCATAGTTCAGCTGAAGCAAAGCTGAGCTGGAACTCAGTAATAGCCACAACGAAACTACTTCTTCCTTGCAGAAAAAAGTGTCATTAAAAATGATTAAAAAATATCCAGAAATCGTTACTATTATTATAAAAGCTCCTAAGGTGGCGAGCTGGCAGAATCGTTAGCACGCCGGGCGCAATGCGTAGCCGTATTTCGTCTGTCGTTATGTTCTGAGTTCAAATTCTGCCGAGGTCGACTCTGCCTTTTATTCTTTCAGGGTCGATAAATTAAGTACCAGTTATGCACTGGCACTGGGGTCGATGTAATCGACTTAATCCTTTTGTCTATCTTTGTTTGTCCCCTCTGTGTTTGGCCCCTTGTGGGCAATAGAGAAGTAAGAATTGTTAGCACGCCGGGCGAAATGCATAGCGGTATTTCAGCTGTCGCTACGTTTCGAGTTCAAGTCGACTTTGCCTTTCATTCTTTCGGGGTCGATGAAATAAGTACCAGTTACGCACCGGGGTCAGTGTAATCTACTATCCCCCTTACCACTAAAATTTTCAATGTCTTGTGCTTAGAATAAAAATAATTATTATAAAAGATTCATAGGGCAGAAGAGAGTAACCTCACATGGAACCGAACCTCGCAGAGTTGATTCGATTCTTAGAGTAGAAATAACTGTTATAAAAGATCCATAGGGCAGAAAAGAGCAACCTCACATGGAGCCGAACCTGCGAGTGTGGTTCGATTCTTAGAGTAGAAATAATTGTTATAAAAGATCCATAGGGTAGAAGAGAGCAACCTTACATGGAGCCGAGCCTGTTGGCAAACAATATTTACTCCGAAGTACTTTTGCTGAATATCTCTCGTTGTGAGATTTGAAAATAGTAATTTTCTAAAGTAGAAAAATTGCCTTTAAATTTTGGCTCAAGGCTAGCAATATCAGGAATGGGATTAGTCGATTACATCGATCCCAGTGTTCAAATGGTATTTATTTTAATCGATTCCAAAATAATGAAAGGCACAGTCGAACTTGGTGGAATTTAAACTCAGAACGTAAAGTCGGACAAAATGCCGCTAAACATTTTGACCGGCGCGGTAACATTTCTTATTTCTTTATTGCCCACAAGGGGCTGAACATAGAGGGGACAAACAAGGACAGCCGAAGGGATTAAGTCGATTAGATCGACCTCAGTGCGTAACTGGTACTGAATTTATCGACCCCGAAAGGATGAAAGGTAAAGTCGACCTCGGCGGAATTTGAATTCAGAACGTAACGGCAGACGAAATACGGCTAAGCATTTCGCCCGGCGCGATAACAATTCTGCCACTCGCCGACGAAGTATCAGCCAAAATATTATTACGATTAGCATAGA
>NC_043000.1:28627165-28642165 GCF_006345805.1 Octopus sinensis | reverse complement strand
AGAGCAGGAGAGAGAATGAGAGAAAGACGGGGAGATATAGGAGAGAGAGAGAAACGGATATATATTTACATACATACATATATATATATATATATATATATATATATATATATATATTATAATTATATATATATACTGTTGTGTCTGGGGAGAGTTATTCTCTTTTGGTGCCTTATAATTTAACAAACTCACCAGTAAAATTTCCAGTTATTTCTTTTCTTATTTTCTAAAATTTTCGTTGTGTCTTGCAACCTTTTCAATAGTTTTGACTCTATTGAAAAGGTTGCAAGACGCAACGAAAAGTTTAGAAAATTAAAAAAAGAAATAACTGGAAGTTTTACCGGTGTGTGTGTTAAATCATAAGGCACAAAAAGAAAATGACACTCCCCAGACACAACAGAATATGCTTCAACAAACGAACTTACATAAATAACCTTGCAAACTAAATCCCAAACCGATATATATATATATATATATATATATATATATATATATATATGTGTGTGGTGTTGTGTGTGGTGTGTGTGTATGTGTGTGTGTGTGTGTGTGTGCGCGTGCGTGTGTGTGTGTGTATGGAGAGAGAGTGACAGAGAAAGAGAAAAAAAGAAAGATAAAGGGAGACAGAGAAAGAGCAGTAGAAGCCAGTACTAGGGTGGTACATATTTTGACTGAAGTCTATTTGTGAAATGAAGTGCTTTTCTCAATGACACAACACTGTCCCGTTCACGAATCGAACACCTTAACATATGACTGTGTGCTTGAGAACACAAACCACTCGACTAGAAATTTATCAACACACACGCAACTCATATACACAATTACATAAATACATGTACACATAGACATATACATACATATGCATGCCTATATATATGTATATGTATGCATACGTATATAAATATATGCATATATATATTCTTTTATTGTTTTAATGGTTTCAGTCATTTGACTGCGGCCATGTTGGAGTATCGCCTTTAGTCGAACAAATCGATCCCAAAACTTATTCTCTGTAAGCCCAGTACTTATTTTATCGGTTTCTTTTTCCGAATTGCTAAGTTAAGGGGACGTAAACACACCAACATCGATTGTCAGGCGATGGTGGGGGACAAGCAAAGGCATACAAACATACCCACACACACGAAAACATACACACACATATGTAACGGGCTTCTTTCAGTTTCCGTCTACCAAATTCACTCACAATGCTTTGGCCGACCCGAGGCTATGGTAGAAGACACATGCAGAAGGTGCCATGCAGTGGGACTGAACGCAGAACCGTATGGCTGGTAAGCAAGCTACTTTCCACACAGCTACTCCTGCGGCAACACACACACACATGTATATATATACATACATATGTGTATAGCACTCGTTCATCGTATTTTATACTTACACACATGTACGATAGTATTCTGTGCAGTCTCTTACACACAGGTTATTGGACGACCCGAGGCCGAGGTAAAAGACACACCCATGGTGCTGTAGCAGTAAGAGATCGAATCCAGTGCAACACGTTTGCTCTTATCAAAGTACTTAAACGCATACATCTGTCAACGTCGGCAACCACTATTAAACCAGATAAGCAGTATCTCTCTGATATCAGTTCGCCTTTACCGGAATACCTCAAGTGGCCACACTTATTGCCGCTTTGATTGCAATCGGGAGACATAGTAACGTTGTAGCGTCAGTTTGTCTTTCGTTATCGCTTAACTTGACGTCAACAATCAGGAAATGGCTTGGTCGTTGCCTGATAATCATAGGTTACTGAGAGGTGATAAATTTGTGCAACGATAAATCGTTGTTGTTGTTGTTGTTGGTAGTGGTTTTTAGCCACATGTCAATTCTGAACGGAATGAACTATGATCAAAAACGTTCCCGCCATAACCTTCCCGTTTTTTTCAAGATATTGTAAATCTAGGAATAGAATTATCTAGAGTGTAGGAGGAGTGTGAACTGGCTGGTCTGTGCCAAAGGACTCTCTGGTCGGAAACTACAACTGGTAAACACTGGAAATATTTAGATTGATGGAGTTACCGAGAGGTATTACATGTTCGAGAGAAATTCTTAAAGGTACGGAAGCACCGTTAAATGAGACTGTCTGAGATACTCTCAGAGCTGCAAAACCGTTCAATGTCCGAGCATTGCTGATCGGTGGAGTTGTGTTTAACTCCCATTGCCATAGGAGTCTGTCAGAATGATGTGGACGCCACGGATGAGAACCCAATAAGGTTCGAAAATCGATTAAGGGTGTTAATAATTTTCAAAGTAGAGGCGCATGGCCAAGTGGTTAGAGTAGTGGGCTCGCGGTCGAGGGATCACGGGTTCGAATCTCAGACCGAGCGATGTATGTGTTATGAGAGAAGCACCTAAGCTTCACGCGGCTCCTTCAGAAGGTCATGGCGAAACTTCTGCTGACTCTTTCGCCACAACCTTCTCTCACTCTTTCCTCCTGCATCACTCAGCTCACCTGTGACAGAACGGCGTCCCGTCCAGGTGAGGAAACTATACGCCACGGAAACCGGGAAACCGGCCCTTATGAGCCAGGCGTGGCTCGAGAAGGAACACACTAAACCATTGCCATATGTAGCACATGATCACTTCACCCTACTTTAAATAGTCAAGGAAGGCAGTCTTTCTGTTTATAGCTATGGTAAAAGATGATGTGCACTAGCTGAGGCAGAAAAGCAATCACTTGCTCCATCGACCAAATGAAATATATGAAGATGTAGGTGACTAGCGAAAATGGTTAGAGTGGATGGGATTACATTCAGCATGTACCTGTTTGTCAGAAAACAAGATTTTGTCGGAGATGTGCCCTTGGGCGGTAGGGGTTTTGAATCTGAGTCGTTCCCTACTTGGACTTAGTTGGAGGCTCACCAGTATAAAAACACAAAACAAAAGGACAAAACTGCCATCTTGCATGTTAAGTTTTACTTGTTTCCGTCATTAGACTGCGGCCACGCTGGGGCACTACGTGAAGAATTTTGGTCGAACGAATCGACCCCAGTATCGCTTTTTTTTAGGCTGGTACGTAGCCCATCAGTTCCTTTTTCTGAACCGCTAAGTTACGGGGACATATACTAACCAACACCAATTGTCAAGCGGTAGAGGGCGACTCAGACACACGAAAAGACACACACAAACACACACACGCAAACACACGCACACACAAAGGGCTTGATCTACTTTCCGTCCGCTAAATCCACTCACAAAGCTTTTGTAGGCCTGAGCCTATCGTAGAAAAAAACATTTGCCCAAGATCCTACGCGATGGGACTGAACCCGGAAACATGTATTTAGGGAAGAAACTTTTTACCATGCAGCCACAAACAAGCAATACCACATTTGTTATATACGCAATAATGTATGTGTATATCATGCATAATGTTGAAGTATAAAGCGTATGCTAGAGATGAAATGTAAAAAAAGGAGCACTCCGTCGGTTACGACGACGAGGGTCCCAGCTGAGACGATCAACGGAAAAGCTTGCTCGTGAAGTTAAACGTGCAAGTGGCTGAGCACTCCACAGACACGTTTACCCCTAATGTAATTCTCAGGGAGATTCAGCGTGACACAGTGTGGGACAAGGCCGGCCCTTTGAAATACAGGTACTACTCATTTTTGCCAGCAGAATGGACTGGAGCAACGTGAAGTAAATTGTCTTGCTCAGGGACGCAACGCGTCGCCGGCAATTGAACTCACGACCTTACAATCGTGAGTCGAATACCCTAACCACTAAGCCACGTGCCTTCACAGAGATGAAACGTAAAGTCTGAATAAGTGAACTATTTATTTCATTCCGTCGTTTTGCTCCCACCTCATCCTATTCTCTGCAACACTCCTATATCACATGTAATTTAACTTAGCAACTTTTATCCAACGCTTTTGCCGTCATTCTTTGAAGGGTATTTAAGATGGCGAGCTGGAGGAATCATTAGCGCACCAGACAAAATAGTTTGCACCATTTCTTCCGGCTATTTACGTTCTCTGTTGCAGCAGTCCATAGTCTTACAAACTTTATAGCTCACACATAGTACTGAGTATCTGTTATGATGTCGGCATTTTGATACCCGGCGCGAATCATCACCAAGTTTAAGATGAAACTCCGCCGAGGTCGACATTGCCTTTCGTTATTTTGGGATCGATAAAATAAGTACCAGTTGAGTACCGGGGTTGATATAATCGACTTACATTTCCACCACAATGGCTGGCCTTGTGACAAAGTTTAAAAGCATTAGTTGAAGGATATTTAGCTCCTGTTACTAGCAGGTTCAGCGACCATGTTGAGGATCTCTCGTTGGTTCAAATAATGATAAATATCTTAGTGCGCTGCTATATTCTTTCAGCGGATTGCATTAATGGCGGAGATATTTTCCAATAAATGTAACTACATCTCAGCTCACCTCGGGTCATTCTTGTAAAAGTATGATCGACAGAACGACATTTCATATTCTCTGCAACAAGATACCGGAACTTCAAAGTATAAAGTATACCTATGTTCACAAAGATATATGTAAATATAAATGAAGATGCCTATGCATACACACACTGCCGAGATATACGTATGCAAATATTATATAAATATATTTATATATTTTAGATATACCCATCAATACTCTTGATAAAAGCATTTTGACGATCAGTAACGGGAATCCATTCAAAAATTGAATATCGTTTCTCGATGTTTTCTTTTACATCACATTTTGTATATTTTTGAATTCCTATAATTCAGAACTCTAAGAATTTGATTACCATTTTATTTTAAAAGAAAAGAATATAAAGTTGTATAAAAGGGTCTATATCTGTTTTTGCGTTTTTAGGACTTTCACAAGATACGTTTTAACGATGACAATCTTAAAAGGATATGGGAATAAAAATTGCATGTTTCGGCATATGAAATAATATCGTTATAAAGCTTCGTTTGAATATTCAAAATAAAAATATTCTGTTTAGAATGGCATACCGATCCTTAGCGAACACCTTGTGTTTTCGAGAAAAGGTTTTGTTTTCTATGTTCTTATTCATTCATAAGGCTTTTACACGTAAGCAAATGCGCGGATATACAAATGAACCCGCTCCTACGTATATATATATATATATATATATATATATATATATATATATATATATATATATATTATATATATATATGTACATATACCTATCGCTCTTTCTTTTTCTTTTTCGCTTGGTTCAACTTTCTTCCTCTCTCTCCCTATATATATATATATAAATATATATATATATATATACACACACATATATATATAAGAGAGAGAGAAATAAATTTAAATACACACACATGCACACATCTCTCTCTCTCTCTCTCTCTCTCTCTATATATATATATATATATATATATATAATACATATAGATATGTGTGTATGTGTGTGTGTGTATTTAAATTTATTTTTCTCTCTCTATATATATGTATATATATATATATATATATATATATATGTATAGGGAGAGAGAGAAAGATGGACCAGCGAAAAAGAAAAAGAAAGAGCGATAGGTATATGTACATATAGACAAATATACACACATACACACACATACTTATTAATACACACAAGCAAACAGCAACACAATTTCTGTTACGGTATTCGTCGTTATCTTAATGGTGTAACACAAAGCATCGCCTCCATCACGTATATATAGACATCTCTTCGAGTTTTATATGGCAGTTCGCATGGAACGAAAAGAAGACATCCAAATATCAAACAATTTTTAAAAAATCGAAAAATATCTGCTAGGTTATGGCTGGGAGATAACTGATTACTCAGAGTAGCAACCCTCAGCTCCCACTATGACCTCGAAGATGCTCCGGACGCTGGCACATTCATTCCTTATTGTGTTCTTCAGAAGATCTTCGAACACCCCCTTGACCTTGGCCCGTAGTTCGGTGTTGGTTTTCCAGGTAGGGCGGTTGGAGTATTTCTCGACAGCCTCCAACCCCACAGTATACCGTGGGAGCTAGGAGACCAGAAATTTTGATACCCGGCGCGAATCACCATGAAGCGGAGAACTTTTCCCAATATACTGATTGCTTCGAATCTTCCATGTAAGTCAACATTTTCTCAATTACAATTTTAGTCTTTAAGCTCTCCAACACCGTTGACTGTTCACCATTAACTTTTCTCCTGTAAAAAAAAATGGAGATATCAAAAATTGTCAAATTTAGCGCTACACCTTGTGTAAGATAATTTCTTGTTTTGCTTTTTTTTTCAGTTGAATTTTGTTTGTATTAATATATCGTCAGACGTTTGTACGGATTACATTAAAGAATAAAGATCATGCCAAGCGATTGATTTGTTTGGTGAGGGATAACAATGACAATGTATTGGGAAATAAAATTTCTCGCTCCACTTAGTTTCGACGCTTAACAGTTCCAGTTCAAATCCTGCCGGATTGCAGTCTAGTTTTCACTCTAATCAAGTCTATAGAACCAGTCAAGTACTTCATCCGTCATCAAAAAGTACCGTCACCTGGTACCTTTAGTGGAGTCCCCGCTGCTGTAAGCATTCGATCCAAATCTATGAAATGATGGCTTACTCTCGGAGTTAAAGTTTAAGAGAAGTGACTATTTCGTGTGTCTCAGTCGCCCTCTACCGCCTGACAATCGGTGTTGGTTAGTATATGTCCCCGTAACTTAGCGGTTCAGAAAAAGGAACTGATGGGCTACGTACCAACCTCAAAAAAAGCGGTACTGGGGTCGATTCGTTCGACCAAAATTCCAGCCTAGGCTTATTTTCGAACTCATCATCATCATCATCATCGTCGTCATCATCGTCGTCGTCGTCGTCGTCATCGTCGTCGTCGTCGTTGTCGTGGTCGTCGTCATCATCATCATCATCATCACCATCATCATCATCATTATTGCATTTGTACAGCTTCTAACGCTGGAGATGTACAACAGTCTAAGCTGTTCACTACCAGTGAACTAAGGTAACACGTCTTATTTTTCGAGCAGCTTCCGGAGTATTCGAGCGGTTCCAAGCAGTGCTGTTTTCTGCAAATGCTCCACCCTTATTGCAGCCCCTATTTGTTCCACGTGCTTCTCGAGATTTTTACTCCCAGGGCTCTGACAATTATTGGTACCACCCCCAACTTTTTCATCGACCACAACTCCCAAGCTAATCTGTCATACCTATCGACGTTTCTTTCTTCCTATCGCATACCTTGTCAGCTATATTATTATTACTTTCCTTATTATTATTATTATTATTATTATTATTATTATTATTATTATTATTATTATTATTATTATTTTATTATCATTATCATTATCATTATTATCATTATCATTATTATTTTATTATTATTATTATTATGAGTGAGAGAACATGCAGCAATCAAGTGACACTGGGGGGGTAAAATATACGAAGCCCAGTATACCCCTCATGACTACCCGTCTGATAACGGTACACCAGGCATATGCATCACAACCATATGTACGCGTCATGGTGATATCATATCAAGATAAACAGCGCATGACCTTGCAGGTGGGGCCCAGTTAGAATTTTTATTCTGGTCGAGTAGCCCATGCCGCTCAAAAGGTCCCTGAATAAGGATTGTTTAAGGATGCTGAACAAACCATCCATGTTTCCAAAGGTGAATTATCTAACTCTCCAAGAATTCGTTTTTACACACGGCTATGATGCTCCCCCACTACTTCTGCTCATGATCAGAGATGCACATATCATCAGCCACTAAGGGACATGCTCAACTGGTTAAGGTCAAACAACTGACAAGCCAATCTGTGATATTGAGCAGAATATTTACTGTAGCCCATCTTTTATACCAAGACAAAACAATGTACATGATAACACTTCCAATCAGTTAAGAAGCCACGAGAGACACTGTCTGGTACTGCATCGTTATTATTATTATTATCATTATTATTATTATCATTATCATTATTAATATTATTATTATTATTATTATTAGTAGTAGTAGTAGTAGTAGTAGTAGTATAGTAGTAGTAGTAGTTGTAGTAGTAGTAGTAGTAAGAGTGTTGTTGTTATAGTAATCATCGTCATCAGTATTGTTATCATCATAAAGGCAATGCGCTGACAGAGTGGTTAAGACATCGGAGAAAATTCTTGAGGTCATTTCTTCCAAAACTTCACGTTTTGATTTCAAATCCCACCAAGATCAGTTTTGTTTTTCATTCTTTCGAGGTTTTTACTATTCCGCCGTGTTTACCAATACCGTCCATCCATTCGGGGTCGATAAAATAAGTATCAGTCATGCACTGCAACTGACTATTCCTTTTCCCACCACAAAATTGCTGGCTTTTGCGCCAAAATATAGAACTATGATTTATATTCGATTACTGGCACAATCATTCTTAACACGTCTAGGCACGTTTATGTCTTAGATGAATGACTTCTCCCTTCTATGACAACAGTGTGTTCAACATACTCGGTTCATTGGCGCACAGCATTTTGAGACAACGGTGTTTCGACGTTACATGTCTCGTCGGCCAGAAGTAGCCGGAACTCTGAACCTAAACAAAACCAGTGGTTTTGTGGAAACTCTCAGTGAACTCAGCCGTGAAAACCGAGTTTCTATTGACCACCAGCTGTATTTAAAATGATCTTCAAGAAGGTTGTGTTTTTGTAAGCCGCATCTATCTTTCTTTGGTTTGTTGTTTGTAAAATTTGATATTTTCTTCTGTTCTGCACAACATGCCTTTTTATATGTGAGTTATGTTACTTGTTACTTACTTGTGTTACGTGGAGTATTGCGTATCCTGTGTGAGCTGAATCTCTCTTGCGTGGGAGACACGGTGTTGTGTATGAGTTGTGTCTAACCGAGCTAGTTTGTTTTTTTAGAATATGTGTAACTGTAAGCTCTTGTATGTTTGTCCATGGTATTCTTTATCATGCTTAGAGTCTTAATTATAGTTATTGATATAGTTTTCAATTTCATACAGTGCATTGTTTTTATTTCTACATATGCTTTGATAGTTTCTGGACCTAAGAAACCATCAGAATACAAAGATTCTGGTCTTTCTTTGAGGTTCACCTTGATGTTGTTGTCAGTCTGGCACAGGTATATCCCAAACGGCCATAGCCAGCGCGTTTCCGTATGCACTGTTTGGAAAATAGTGAAGGCGCGTGGCTTAGTGATTAGGGTATTCATCTTGCGATCGTAAGGGCCTAAATTCGATTCCCAGCGGCACAGTGTGCCCTTGAGCAAGATACTTTATTTCATTTTGCTCCAGTCCAGTGAGCTGGCAACATTGATTAGCACCTGTAATTCAAAGGGCCAGCCTTGTCACATTCTGTGTCACGTTGAAACTCTGAGAACAACGTTAAGGGTTTGCGTATCTGTGGAGTACTCTGCCACTTGTGCGTTAAATTCCACGAGCAGGCTGTTCCGTTGATTGAATCAAATGGAACCGTTATAGTTGTAACCAGCAGAGTGACACTTTGGAACATACTAATACACCATCTAAGCTTAAAGTTGAAGTACGCAACTACTGATGCGATCAAGTCTCTAGATATGCTCTGAGGTTGTTTTGCAAATTAGTTACTTTTACTCATTGAACTGATTCCATAGTCTGCTTGATTCTTGCTTGTTTCATTTATTTTTTGTGGATTGGTAATGAACAACTGCAATTAATATCAGACGTTCTGTTGTGCATGTGGCCAGTTGTTTGTTTTGTTTAATTTTCATTCTGAATTCTTGCTATGAAATGTTCTATTTGTGGTAGGTCTTCTATTGTTTATTATGAATTTCCGGATATTTGCTAATGAATTTAGATTTATTTTTATTGGACGTTTTGCGAGAATATATGGTTGAAAAGCTTAAGAAATGATAATTTCCTGTTAGGCAAAGCTCTTATCAACATCTTCGCGAATTGCTTTCAGAGGAAAAAACAAAAATGAATATGAATGGATAGAATTTTAGTGGCTATATGAACATACCCCATGTGGTTGTAGGCTAAGGATAACTACTCACAGAAAATACATGCCTACCGAGTAAGAGCAATCAAAGTATGCATGTAGGCGAGCTGGCAGAATCGTAAGACCGCCGAGCGAAATGCGTAGCCGTATTTCGTCTGCCGCTACGTTCTGAGTTCAAATTCTGCGAGGTCGACTTTGCCTTTTATCCTTTCGGGGTCGATTAAATAAGCACCAGTTACACACTGGAGTCGATGTAATCGACTTAATCCGTTTGCCTGTCCTTGTTTGTCCTCTCTGTGTTTAGCCCCTTGTGGGTAGTATAGAAATAGGTATTTCGGCTGCCGTTACGTTCTGAGTTCAAATTCCGCCGAGGTCGAATTTGCCTTTCATCCTTTCGGGGTCGATAAATTAAATACCAGTTACGCACTGGGGTCGATATAATCGACTTAATCCGTTCGTCTGTCCTTGTTTGTCCTCTCTATGTTTAGCCCTTGTGGGCAATAAAGAAATACGAATCAAAGTTTGCATGTAGGAGAATGATTTTTGCTGTTATTTTGTGTTTTTCTGTTCTGTAACTTTTACACATTATCCTCCATTTAGTGTGTCTCTTTAGTGTTGGATTTGATGTATAAAATATATATACGTATATCTATTTCTTTTATTCTTTTATTCTTTTACTTGTTTCCGTCATTTGACTGCGGTCATGCTGTAGCACCACCTTGAGTCCAATAAATCAATCCCAGAATTTATTCTTTCTAAGCCTAGTACTTATTTTATCGGTCTCTTTTGTCGAACCGCTACGTACCAGTTATATATCTGTTTGTCTTTTTCTACTTCTATCTTTACAGAGCGTCAAGCTAACACAGTCCATGTGTAAGTTCCTCTGACTTTTGTTCTTTGTGATTTTCAATTTTTAATTTTCGATATATATATGTAAATATACATGTATAGTTTATATAAATACATACATACACACACACACGCACACACACGCGCGCACACACACACGCACCACACACACACACACACACACACACACACACACACACACACACACACACACATACAATTTCAATATGATGCAAATAATTCAGGAGAAAATATTTGCGACGATATCATTGACTCTGTTATTATCTAGTGTTATAATTTAACAATGATAATAACAGAATCAATAATATAGGCGATATCAGGCCCCCAAAAAGCATTAAATAGCTGAAAGAGTAAAATTAATCAAAGGACATAGTAAGTATGTCTACCTGCTCGAAATAACAGTCAAAACTCTTATTTCCATCAAGTAGACATACTTAGTATGTCCTTTGATCAATTTTATTCTTATATGTATATGTGTGTATGTGTATACACATACAATCACGCACCCGCACGCGCGCAATCACACATATTTATATATGTATGCATATATCAGGGAATCCATGGAAAGATCGATGCATATCAAAGTGAAGCATGCAATATATTGGGTAAATAGAACGATGCAAATGATTCAGTTAACATATGCATTAGCATAATACGAAATGCATCGATGGAGGGAAGTTCTCTGTTGTTAGATAAACCACAAGGCCGACTCTGCATTTCGATCTTTCGGTGTCGATAACATGAATAACATTTGGGGAACTGGGGGGGGCAATGTAATCGACTTAAATACTTCTGGGTGTCAGTACAAAAAATGCATCCTTTTGCCAAGCCAAATCGAGCAATTGATGTAGAGGAGGTTCAACAAAAATTCGGCTTTATCGTTGAAGATATCAACATTGGCAGATAATCTAGAAAGTGAAATATTTTTACTTAAATTGCTTGTAATAGCCTTTTAATGATTACTGAAAGAGCTAATATATTTTAAATTAGTGGAAGGTTTATGGTATAGGAAATATGAATCATTATATATGTAGGAAGTATGAAGATTTGAATAACACCTGCTTCTTTCAAGATGCAGCACGGATTTTTGTCAGTGAACAGGTCGCGGATTTTAGCGACGAAAATACTTTGACAAATTAAACTTAAATGTTGAAGTGAATCGAACGGCTTTTGTGTGTTTCTTAAATGGCTTATAAACACCTTCCACGCTGCAATTGTATATATCCATAAATATATATGTATATATATAAGGATATGTATATATGCATATACGTACACACATGTGCACCAACACACATACGCACATACACACACACGCACGCACACACACACTCACAAAACAATGATAAAAAGAAACTCAGACAATTTTATGAAAAGTGACATTTTACCCCCCCCCCCTTGAAGTGGCCAGGTAAGTTTGCCAATTTCTAAAAGCGAAAAATCATTTACTGACCAGTTGCAAAAATATAAACACACTTTTATTCCCTCTCTCTCCTCCTCCTTCCTTTTATTCCCCTTTCCCACTTAACACTCCTTTCAGACACGCAGACACCCCCCCACACACACATACACACATACACACCCTTTCACAAGAATGATAAAAAGGAAATCCAGGCAATTTTTTGAAAAAGTGAGATTTTGCCCCCCCTTCCCTTGGAGCGACCAGCTTGATTTACCATTGCTAAAAGACAAACTGCAAAGATATCAACAAAATTTTTTCCTTCTTTCTCTCCTTCTTCCTTTCCTTCTCTCTTTTTCTCTAACACTCTTTTCAGATCCAAAAACACACACACATGTAGACACACACACACGTACAATTACACACACACTTTCTCACAAGAGGAAATCCAGACAATATATTGAAAAGTGACATTTTGCCCACCTTGGAGTAAACAGCTGATTTTGCCATTACCAAAAGCGAAGAATCAATTATTATTGACAACCTAACCAGCTACAAAGAGACCAACAAAAATTTTTCTTCTTTCTCTCCCTTTTCTTCCTTTCCTCCTTTTTTTTTACATTACTTTCAGTTACAAAAAAACACACACACACACGCTCTCACACACATGCTCTCTATCACTTTCTCCCCATTCATCATCCTCTTGTACTATCTTATATCTCTCCCCACCACTGCACACTCAATAATACTATAAAAAGAGTCAAAATTCCTGCAAAAACTTAGATCGATTTGAAGACTCCACTAGAATGGACGAAAGTGCTAATATATGATATATGACATATGATGTAATAAAAACATATAACATATATCTGTAATATAAAACCATCCGGATTCCTTAGTACCTCATTTCTTCTAATATATATATATATTATATAATATATTATATATATATATATATATATATATATAATATAAGCGGGATCAGCCATCAAATGTGGCTAGGGACAGGGCGGGGTGTAGGGGGTGTTACTGATGCATTTAGCCCCAGCGACTATCGACGTCACCAGAAAGCCGACACCATCACGGTGTCCTTGCTAGCCTGCAAAGGGAGATCAGCCTCACCGAAGATACGGATGCTACACACGGACCGGTTTCGAGGTATTTGCCTCTTGTCATCGCATGGCAAGCGCCGTTCTTCGCTGAGGACTTCCTGTACAGGCCAGATATATATAGATTTTCACAGTAACCACAGTCACTGGCGTAGAAAATCCGTTCGATAACAATAATAAATCTCTGAGCGAGGTATAAACAGTAACTGCTCTATATATAACGGGATCAGCCATCTGAATTGGCTAGGACAGGGCGGGGTGGTAGGGGTGTTACTGATGCATTTAGCCCCAGGCGACTATCGACGTCACCAGAAGAGCCGACACCATCACGGTGTCCTTGCTAGCCTGCAAAGGAGATCAGCCTCACCGAAGATACGAATGCTACACACGGACCGGTTTCGAGGTATTTGCTTCTTGTCAGCGCATGGCAAGCGCCGTTCTCTTCGCTGAGGGACTTCCTGTACAGGCCAGATATATATAGATTTTCACAGTAACCACAGTCACTGGCGTAGAAAATCCGTTCGATAACAATAATAAATCTCTGAGCGAGGTATAAACAGTAACTGCTCTATAATATAAGCGGATCAGCCATCTGAATGTGGCTAGGGACAGGGCGGGGTGGTGGGGGTGTTACTGATGCATTTAGCCCCAGGCGACTATCGACGTCACCAGAAGAGCCGACACCATCACGCCTGGGACTAAATGCATCAGTAACACCCCCACCACCCCGCCCTGTCCCTAGCCACATTCAGATGGCTGATCCCGCTTATATTATAGAGCAGTTACTGTTTATACCTCGCTCAGATCTTTATTATTATATTATATATTATATATATATATTATATATATTATAATATATATATATATATTCTTTATTCTTTTCTTCTTTTACTTGTTTCAGTCATTTGACCGCAGCCATGCTAAAGTATTGCCTTCAGTCGAACAAATCGATCGCGCGACTTATTTCTTGTAAGTGTAATGGTTATTCTAACGGTCTGTTTTGCCGAACCGCTTAGTTACAGGGAGGGAAATGCACTAATATCGGTTGTCAAGTGATAGTGGGTGACAAAGACAGACACATATACACACACATACACACACATATACGACCGACTTCCTTCAATTTCGGTCTAGCATATCCACTCATAGGGCTTTGTTCAGACCGAGTGTATAGTGGAAGACATTTGCCCAATGTGCGATGCAGTGGGACTAAACCCGGAACCAAGTGGTTAGGAAGCAAGCTTCTTACCACACAGCCACGCCTGTGCCTATATGTGCATACACACGAGGGGGTGCTTTAAAATTCCTCACTTTCGGTAAAAGAAAATACAGGAGGACCAGTGGACTATGATTCTTTTCAATATATTCCTCACTCAGTTTCACACAATTATTGCAGCGGTCTTTCATTAAAGGAACTCGGAAGGTGGGACTCTTACTTGGCCTTTCGTGTCACCCTTTAAGACAGGAAACTTTCAGCACCCCGTCGTGTTTATATATGTATGTAAGTGTGAATATATATGTATGTATGTTTTTATGTATGTATATATCTATATATTATATATATATATATATATATATATATATATATTTATTATATGTATAAGGGTAAAAGGAACACACAGAGTTGATATATATAAAAAACAAGTAAAAAATAGAAAATGGCTAAAAAATTTATAGTGAACATTCAGTACCGGTTTTCGGTCAT
>NC_043000.1:28599665-28622165 GCF_006345805.1 Octopus sinensis | reverse complement strand
CATTAGAAACTTTATACTCTCTTTTTTTCCTATCAACACAGTAAACACCATTCTTTTTATTTACATTTCAAATATTTATGAATATATAATATCTCTATCATATGCATATATATATATATATATATATATATATATATATATATATATATATATATATATATATATATAATATATATATATATGTATATACATATATACATATATATATGTATGTGTGTGTGCGTGTGTGTACGTATATATACACATATACAAATATATATATATATATGTATATATATATATATATATATAATAATATATATACATATATATGTATATATATATATATATATATATATATATATATATAATATATATATATATATATATAATATATATATATATGTAAAGTAAAAAGCAAAAACAAAAAATAAAGCGTTTAATCGTATTCAGACTTGGCGCGCTATCAATCCAGCTGCCATTTAGTCTAGTCAGTGACATTAAAAATATTATGCTCTGACTAGCTGAAGTCATCAATAATGTAAATCACATTATTATCATTTTACTTCTCTGTCCTACACCAGTATCATTCCGGACGTAATCCTATATATGGCTGACCAATATCATTAAACATGGAAGTCTTTTAGTGACAAATTAGTCTGGAATACAATATTTTAGACGCATACTACTGCTACTACTACTACTACTACTACTACTACTACTACTACTACTACTACTACTACTACTACTACTGAAAAGCAGACGGCAGATACTTTACAGAACTTTTCGCTGGAACCTCCTCACTGATGACGTGAGAGGAAATGTAAAAATGTCACGTTTTCATTAACAGTTATTTTTTTAATGAATAATGATAATGATGATGATAATAATAATAATAATAATAATAATATTAATAATAATATAATAATAATAATAATAATAATAATAATAATAATAATAATAATAACTCTCATGGTTTCTGATCTTAACTGGTTGGAAATGTGATCATGTACATTGTTTTGTCTTGGTATAAAAGATGGGCTACAGCAAATATTCTGTTCAATACCACAGATTTTCTTATCAGTTGTTTGACCTTAACCAGTTGACCATGTCCCTTAGTGGCTGACGATATGTGCATCTCTGGTCACGAGCAGAAGTAGTGGGGGAGCATCATAGCCATGTGTTGAAAGGGATTCTTTGGGGTTTGAATAATTCACCTCTGGAAACATGGGTGTTTCATTCAACATCCTTAAGCAACTCTTATTCAAGGACCTTTTGATCGGGATAGATTACTCAACCTGCAAAGTCATGCGCTGTTTATCTTGATATGAGATCACCAGGTCGCGCACATATGGTTATGATCCATGTGCCTGGTGTACCCTTATCAGACCTGTAGTCATGATGGGTATACTGGGCTTCGTATATTTTACCCCAGTGTCACTTTGATGACATGCACTGCTCTCAATAATAATAATAATAATAATGATAATAATAATAATAATAATAATAATAATAATAATAATAATAATAATAATAATAATAATAATAATAATAATAATAATAATAATAATAAAAAGAAACAGAGAGCCTAATTGTGGCAGTCCAAGCTCAAGCAATAAAAACAAACAACTTGAGAAAAAATATGTATGAAGAGAACGTGTCATAAAAATGTAGAGCCTGTGGAACTAGGAACGAGACAGTGGCACACATTGTGGAAGAATGCCCGAAAAATATTAAAAAATGTTAGAACATAAGAAATAGAGACATGACCAAGTTGTAACAGTTTTAAACTGGAAACAGTGCCGAAAATGAGGATTTGGAGGTGGAAACACATGGCGCAATCATCGAATCGAAAGAGTACCTGAGTCGGAGAAATGTAAGATTTTGTGGGACTTTCCTATTCAAACGGACAAGAAGTTAGAAAATAATAGACAACATATAACGATTATTGATAAGGAAAGGCAAAACTGCTTACTTATCGACCAATAATGCCCATTTGATTCTAGGATCATAAAGAAAGAGAAAGAAAAGCAAAGAAAATACAATCCGTTAAAGTTTGAAATAGGTAGAATTTGGAGCATGCACTTCAGCTATCATCTCGGACGGGCAATGCCGGCAACAAGAGTTCCACTGCGGATTTCTATAGCGGGATAGTGGGATCGAAGTCCGATGACGCCTTGGGGGATAACTTGGGTACGATGAAAGTCAGTTGATCAACCTTTTCAGAGGAACGTTTGGGCCGGGGTACCTGGATAATTACCAGAAATCCCTGGCTTGGCAGTTCTTCTGTGCGGCGTTACCAGTTCGTGATAAACTGTCAAGGCACGGAAGTGCCGTCTCACCAACATGCCCAAGGTGCGAGCAGGATAAAGAAACCGTCTTGCACGCATTCGTGGAATGTCCGGAATTATCGGGACTGATAGTTTTTACAGAACAACTGTCATCGATGGGAAGACTACAGCTATGAGCTGAGTCCTTCATCGAGATTGTACCGCCTCCTTCTCTTAGCGGGAAGAGGAAGGCCTGTTTTTTTCTGCGTTGTGGCCATATTGAAAAAAAACAGTATGGAAGATGCGGTTGAAAGGAATTGTGATGGGTACCTTCGTATCTGGCCAGGCGATAGTCAACCTTTTTAGTAACCATCTCAGCAGTAAAATCAGGCTGGAGAAGAGGTACCTGCCACGTGAAAGATTCAGAAAAAGATGGAAGCTTGCGAAGGGAAAGCTGGGAGTAACTGGCACCAAGTGAGCGGAGCCACGGAAAGAAAGCAAAGGGTCTGCTCTGGTGTAGGATGCCTTTCACTTATGTTAAACATTGCTTATGGCAATGTATTTATTTTAAATCTCATCTGTATGATAATCATTGTTAATTTTTAATCGTTTAAAGCTACTTCACCCTTTTTATGTTTGTCCTTGTCCGTCCCCTCTATGTATTGCCTTATGGCAAATATTATGAAATAAAGTAGCTTGCTTATCAACCACATGGTTCCGGATTCAATCCCACTGCGTGGCACCTTGGGCATGTGTCTTCTACTTTAGCTTCGGGCCGACCAGAGCCTTGTGAGTGGATTTGGTAGACGAAAACTGAAAGAAGCCTGTCGTATATATATATATGTGTGTGTGTGTGTGTGTTTGTGTGTGTGTGTGAGTGTGTGTGTGTGAGTGTGTGTGTGTGTGTGCGTGCGTGTGTATTTGTGTGTCTGTGTTTTTCCCCCCCACAATCGTTTGACAATCGGACAATCTATGTTGCTTTGTTTATGTCCCCGTAGCATAGCGGTTAGGCAAAGACACCGATAAAATAAGTACTAGGCTTACAAATAATAAGTCCTGGGGTCGATTTGTTCGACTAAAAGGCGGTGTTCCAGCATGGCTGCAGTCAAATGACTGAAACAAATAAAAGAGTAAAAGAAATGAACGTAGACGCAAACGTCCAATCACCAACGACGATGGCCAACATTAATCGTTCACCGAAAACTTCGCATCATACTTCGATACAATGAACTCACATTCACACATAATAGTCTTACATGCATGCATGCACGCTAACTCGCACGTTGAAACACACTCGTCCACATACATGCCAACAAAACCATATAATTGTGATTTTGTACATACGCGTTCACAATCCACCGCTTGTTGATCTGTGTCCCGTCATACTATCAATTGGATCCGTGAAACGGAATTCCCCTTATCGGGTTTTGCTATCTATAAACATATACACTCTACATGACCGAGTATTCAGTCATTATTTAAGTCCTACCACATCTATATTACATATATTATATAGGGAGAGTTTACGAAAAAAACAAAAGACGAAGACACGTGATGTACAAAACAAACAGATGTATTAGTATAACGCCCAGGAATAGAAAAAGCCTTTTACATTTCGAGCCTACGCTCTTCTGCAGAAAGGGACACAGAAAAAAAACAAGGAGAGAAACAAAGAGAGAAAAAATGCATGTAGTGGTTAACGATTTATCATGGACCACACTATATACACTTTATTATTCCCTTTTAATATCTTTTGTAATGTACGGCAAATTTCTGCTATTGGTGGTAGTGTCTCACTGGTAAAAATAAATAGAAGTATCCTAAAAATTGTTAGAGACAGTGTAAAATATATTAGAAAATAGTTTTTTTTTTACCATAGATTGACAGTATCCTAAATTATTGATCAAAGACAATAAGCTCTACATGGAAACAAATGCCGGAACGAATCCATAATTCCCATGTCTTGTGTAATTGGATTGCACTGAGTTGCACTGTGATGCCGCGAAATCGAAGAATTTCAACGTGGAAAAACAAACAACCAAAAGAGCAAAGCCAAAACGACAGGTCAATCAGTTTTTTCTGAGATTTTTTTATGAGAATGTTCTTTTGGTGCATAAAAGTATACACTGACCGTATCGACATGTGGAATGTGTTTCACAGTATTTGAAAGAGCTAATTAAATTTTAATAGATAGCAGTTTTAGAAATGTAATAAGTACAAATGCTTATATATAAAAAAAAAGAAACTGTTCTCGAGCTTTTCATGACGCTTAGAAACATAAATATAGGATGTAAACAGATTGGAATATACATGAATATAAATATATTTCTTTACTACCCCAGTGCGTAACTGGTACTTAATTTATCGACCCCGAAAGGATGAAAGGCAAAGTCGACCTCGGCGGAATTTGAACCCAGAACGTAATGGCAGACGAAATACGGCTACGCATTTGGCCCAGCGTACTAACGTTTCTGCCAGCTCGCCGCCTTATACATGAATATAAATAAATGGGTGCATCGAGGAATCTGATGAAACTGATGGTTGACAAATATAGTTAGAGACATTTCGTGTAAAGAATTAGAAAACGACCTACTGGAATGTAATAGAGTGAGGATTTCTAATGTCTTTTATCGCTATTAAACACTGATTATAATTATTTAAAATTGAAGCCAGAGTAAACTTGTGATCGTATGCGACATTAGTCAAACTGATTTAGAAAATGTACAAAGTTGGATAGGTTCATATGCAGTCGGATGTCTCCGAGGATGGTTCAAAAGCTCATGAGTTTTAATCTTCTTGTAATTTTAATATTGTATCATTGTTGTCTCCAAATGATCTTCCAAATATTATGCATGATAGAACTGAATAACTCTCTTTACTCTTTTACTTGTTTCAGTCTTTTGACTGTGGCCATGCTGGAGCACCACCTTTGATCTAGCAAATCGACCCCAGGACTTATTCTTTGTAAGCCTAGTACTTATTCTATCGGTCTCTTTTGCCGAATCGCTAAGTTACGGGGAGGTAAACCCACACAGCATCGGTCGTCAAGCGATTTTGGGGTGACAAATACAGACACGCAAACATATACATACACATACATATATATATATATAAATATAAATATATATATATATATATATATATATATATTATATATATATATATATATATATATACGACGGGCTTCTTTCAATTTCCGTCTACCAAATCCACTCACAATGCTTTGGTCGTCGGCCTGAGGCTATAGTAGAAAACAAGTACCCAAGGTGCCCCGCAGTGGGACTGAACCCGGAATCATGTGGTTCGTTAGAAAGCTACATACTACACAGCCACTCCTGCGCCTGCGCCTAATAAAGGATTATTTGTAAATAAAAATTTCGAAACTAACAAATAAAAACCAATAAATATTTAAAGACTAAAAAAACTGTCCATTTGCTGAAAGATATTTTGAAGAGGAACTAGTAAAGGTAATGTAAACAGTAAATATTAATAAGGTAATTACTACAAGGTAACTAGTTTGAAGAAACGTAATAAATACATCGCGTATACACAAGAAGTTAAAAGTTGAAAGCTATAAGAACGATTACTCTTGGAACGAATAAGTTCTCTTGATTTTCCGCCGAGGTCGACTTTACCTTTCATCCTTTCGGAGTCGATTAAATAAGTACCAGTTACGCACTGGTTGCCTGTCCTTGTTTGTCCCCTCTGTGTTTAGCCCCTTGTGGGTAGTAAAGAAATAGAATAAGATCTCTTGATTTTGACAGCAACGGAATGAAGCTGCCTTTGATTAGAATGAAAAAGAAATAGGCCTGGTAAAAATAATCCAAAGCTTTGTTTGAAATAGAAACAAAATTAATGAAAATTCGGTAAAACATCTTGACCCCATCGAAGTCAGCCCTAGTCTAAATCTCTATGGTCAAAGACGTTCCAGTCATGGTCATCCCTATTTTTGTATATTCCGAATGCGTCCTTCATTTGTAAGGCAGTAGAAGTTTGAACATCCTTTTCTTCTGTATCCTACAATGTCCTCTAAATACAGTTTTTTTCTTTACTACCCACAAGGGGCTAAACACAGGGGGGACAAACAAGGGCAGACAAAGGGATTAAGTCGATTACATCGACCCCAGTGCGAAACTGGTACTTTATTTATCGACCCCGAAAGGATGAAGTGCAAAGTCGACCTCGGTGGAATTTGAATTCAGAACGTAGCGGCAGACGAAATACCGTCACGCAATTCACCCGGCGTGCTAACGTTTCTGCCAGCTCGCCACCTTATGTCCTCTAAATACATTTATAGAAGACTTAATCACTCCCAGTGAAAGACTGCCTACATTTGTACAATGGTTCTGCGTCTACAGCATTGACTCGTATACATAGAGAATTTGTAGTTATGCAAAATAGATCATTGCAAAATTTGAACTCGTTGCTATGCTGGTGACTCAAGTCAAATAGAGGAATTTTCTATTGGCTGATTGTTGCTTGATAAATTCGCCAAGTGTAGCTCTCAGAACGTAAACTATATACATTCAGAGAGTTCTTCATTCTTTTCCAAATATCTTCACAAACATAAAATGGATTGAATGTGAGGAAAAATTTAATATATTTCCATTATTCAGTAATTCTTATGACAATTTCGTTTTAGTGTGCGAGAAATAGAGCGTTAGTTGAAGGTCGCGAATAACAAAGAAATTATAGCATAAATCAATACCTGTAATCAATGAATGGAGCCGAAGATTTTACGAAGAAAATCTCACTGCGCAGAACCTTTTAAAAATGTGTGCCATATTAGACAAAAGCTTTCTAAACAAACACTGAATTTTCACGTATATGAAATTACATTACAACTACATGTTGGTAATCAGAATACTGCAGAACTTGCTGGTGAATATATAGAGCTTATTTTGTTAGTAAGTAACATTTTATAAAATTGAAATCAAAGTTTCAGCGCACGAGAGAGAGAGAGAGAGAGAGAGAGAGAGAGAGAGAGAGAGAGAGAGAGAGAGAGAGAGAGAGAGAGAGAGAGAGAGAGAGAGAGAGAGAGAGAGAGAGAGAGAGAGAGAGAAAGAGAGAGAGAGAGAGAGAGAGAAAGAGAGAGAAGGACAGAGAGCAGGAAAGAGAGAGAGAGAGGAGAGGGAGAGGTGATTGGAGGTAGTGGATCTCCGTCGTTTGACGAGGGAGATTTTGTTCCTCTATCAACTGAATAATTTACTCCTCAATTAACGTGCATTTTGAGCATTCCTTGACACGTGTACCGTTAACGTAATACTGGGAGCAGAACCAGCGTGACAATCGCTGACAAAGCTCAACCTTTTGCAGTACAGTACAACCTACTTATAGAGATTCAATATGGCTTTCGTCTGCTCATTTTCATTCACAATGTTTGGGTCGACCCGAAGTTACACAGTAGATGCCACGCAGTAAGATCAAACCAGAGACTACACTTACAGATATACGATTAATATCAATGTAAAAAATATGCATTGTATATATTCTTTTCTACTCTAGGTACAAGGCCCGAAATTTTGGGGGAGGGAGCCAGTCGATTAGATCGATTCCAGTACACAACTGGTACTTAATTTATCGACCCCGAAAGGCTGAAAGGTAAAGTCGACCTCGGCGGAATTTGAACTCACTACGTAACGACAAACGAAATAATATATATTTCTTTATTACTCACAAGGGGCTAAACATAGAGTGGACAAACAAGGACAGACAACGGGATAAAGTCGATTACATCGACGCCAGTGCGTAACTGGTACTTAATTTATCGACCCCGAAATGATGAAAGGCAAAGTCGACCTCTGCAGAATTTGAACGCAGAATGTAGCGACGGAGGAATACCACTAAGAGTTTCACCCGGCGTGCTAACGTTTGTGCCAGCTCGCCGCCTTATGCATTGTATATATTGGTTCTGCAGCTGTCGGTTGAAGCATAACTGAGCTTATGTGATATGACACAATATCGTTCTACCAAATTTGATGACAGTACAATCCTTACGAAACATAGAACCGAGAGATATATAACTTTTGTACACAGATAGATTCCACCACGAATCAAGCATATATCTCAAATCGATCATCATTAAGAAGTACAGTAGTAGATCTGCACCACCTTAGAGATGTCAAAGTATCACAGTAGAAATAAATCAACGAAGAGCTGATTTATATCGTAGTTCTAGGAAATAACGCCATTTTAAAACCATACAAAGTCAGAATATGTTTATGGATTATAAGAAGGGAGAATGTACCAGAAAAATATAAATTGTTTTTAATATCATAAGAATTTTGTTATGTGGAAGAGAAAGAAACTATTAAATATGTACATTCTGTACAACTTCATTGCTCTTTGATTTAGAATTGAAATTTTTAATCTTGTCATGGTTGATCTAGAATTGATTATGTCCCCCTTAAAATAGCTAGCCGCCTGGGTATGCTACGTATGCGATAAAGTATATTATATTAATGTGAAAACAGGAGGATAAATGTCCACAATTGCAAACAAATGTCAACCATAGAAACGTACCTGGGACAATGAATTTCCTTTGCTGAAGTGGCCAGTAATCAACATCTTGTGATATCCGTTCGCCCAAAGAGCATCGGATGATGAGAGTCCTCCAAACAGTACCATTCTGAGCGAAACCGCATCCTCGTTCCCAGGTAACACTCATTCAGTCAAGTCTTCCTGCACAGTTTTTTTGCCACGTTACCGCCAGCCTATTTATCTTTCTATTTCAACATTCAACCGTTCATTCTACGATTGTTCTTGTCGGTTTCTTTAACGGCAAACGCAACACATGGCCTAATTGATTCCCAATTTTTTCTGTTTTGCTGTTTACTTGGGCCAGTTCATCTCATGATTTCATCATTTGAGATGATGTCAATCCAGATGATCTTCACAATATTTCTAAGGTAGTGGCAATGAAAAACATTCACCAGGAAAGTAACCGGAAAACACCGTATTACTTATAGGAGTAATTTTTGAACCTACCAAGAAACTTTGATAGAGAGCATTAACTCGAAATGTGAAGTGATTGTATTTCTGCTTAACGTCACAAAATATTAATGAAATGAGAGAACAATGCTGTACCTGAATTAAAACTAAGGAAAGGCAACGATGTAATTGATATAAAATATGTAATTTACCCAACTGTCCACTTTATAACGGAAGAAGTTAGCATTGAAATCGATGAACACACAACAATAGAAACAGCGTAGAAGAAAAAACAACAAAAGAACAATAAAAAAAATACCATTGATATCAACAAAGAAAAATATATAGTAATATATGAAATTGAAAATAAATGACTTAAAAGAAAAAAGTTATTAAGAAAGAAAATAAATGAACGGTATACAAAAATATAAAAATTGATTTCTTTTAATATCGAAATATTCAAGAAACAAAAGAGAATTTTAATTAGAAGGTAAATTTGAAAAAGCAGAGAACAAAGAGGTTTGGGAAAAAACAACTTGATAATAATAATAATAATAATAATAATAATAATAATGATAATGATAATGATAATATAATAATAATAATAATAATAATAATAATGGTAATAATAATAATAATAATAATAATAATAATAATAATAATAATAATAATAATAATAATAATGGTAATAATAATAATGATGTTAATAATAATGATAGCAGCAACAAAGGCAACCAAGCAAAATAGAATGTTTTGATAAGATAAAAAGAAAACTATATAATAAATTAAAAAGAAAATTTTGTAGCAAAATTTATGGAAAAAATATTTAAGACATCTGGGGGAAGATTTGAGAAAAGAGAGAATAACTACAAAGCAAAAACAAAATAAACTAATGGTAATGAAAGAAATGACAGACAAAGCATCTCATAAACTACAAAACCTCATATTTCAGTGATGAAGGTCCTGATTGGAAAAGAAAAAGAAAAATGGAGAGACAACTAGAAGCTATTAAAAAATGGGACACTTTCCAAATACATTTTTACCTAAAGTTAAAATAAAATTTGATATGAAAATACAAAATAAAAATCTACACAGCTCATCTCAGATAATGACTGGAATCGCTAATCAACTACAATAAGAAAAAAAATTAATTAAGGACTTAACACTCTTCCTTCAGGAGCTCAATGGTAATAATTTGTAAGAGATAATAATAATGTTGTGTTTAGCATAGTTTTTGTAGGGCTGTGGAGGACTGTTGAAAGACATCAGCTGGGTTTCACGGAAAGCTTCACATGGAAATTAAAAGGGGTTCATATGCCCCTAGAGAACCAGTAAAGTAACCTCTACATTCAAGCTCTACGTACAATAGTAACCAAATCTCCCTGGAAACATGTCATATGTTTCCAAACAGGAAAGAATTACATAATATTGTAATAGAAATATTCAATAGAAAACGAAGTGGTCACGGATGGAATACTGTTAATTGTAGGTATAGCATCATCAGGAATATCCTAATATAAAACAGAAGCAGCATCAACGACAACAGCATCAACAACTATAATATTTTAACTAGACGTAGGAGTGGCTGTGTGATAAGTAGCTTGCTTACGAACCACATGGTTCCGGGTTCAGTCCCACTGCGTCGCAACATGGGCAAGTGTCTTCTACTATAGCCTCGGGCCGACCAAAGCCTTGTGAATGGATTTGGTAGACGGAACCTGAAAGAAGCCCGTCGTATTTATGTATATATATATATGTATGTGTGTGCATATGTATGTGTGTGCATATGTTTGTGTGTCTGTGTTTGTTCCCCAACATCGCTTGACAATCGATGCTGGTGTGTTTACGTCCCCGTAGCTTAGGGGTTCGGCAAAAGAGACCGATATAATAAGTACTAGGCTTACAAAGAATATGTCCTGAGGTCGTTTTGCTCGACTAAAGGCGGTGCTCCAGCATGGCCACAGTCAAATAACTGAAACAAGTAAAATAGTAAAAGAATCAAGGAATCAATAATGTATGTACACAGTTGCTCGTCCTGCTGGAGATATTAGGCAGTGCTTACTGAAATAACACCAACTCTCTTTAAGGAAGGACGCGATATCTGTAAGACGATTGAAACGCGTTGAGTCAGAAATGAGATAGGTTTAGACACCAACCACAACATCAACAACGTAAAAATATGTAATTAGTGATACAGATGACTATAGACATTACAGGGAATAGTTATAGTAACTTTCTCTATAATATCATAACGCTCAGAATAGCACAGCTTTCTCATGCGTCATGGAGTAAATCAATGGATTAAATAAAAAAACAAAAACCATTCACATTGTTTGTATGATTCATGTAGCTAAATAAAACATATTTCAGAAAACAAATGCATCGAGCTTTCTAAGAGATACGAGAGAACACAGTGTTAAAACTTGTAACATCGTGTCACATGGAAACTTAGGTATATGTATGGAATCAAAATAGCGTTTTTAAACGTGCTAAAATATGGTCGAAGGATACGAATATGAATAAACTTTGAATGTTCTGCAAAATTCCTCGAACATCGTACCATAATCAGATAACTGACAAAAAAATTTACATCAGTTGTATGATGTCGAATAATTTTCAGACAACCGCTCTTTCTGGGCGTCCTGCTGTCATAAATTATCTCCTACATCTGTAGAATCTATTCTTTAGTGTTCTGCTCGGCAAGAGTAACTTGACATGTTCCAGTCGATTGAGACGACATGAGCAAAATAGTTAGGAGTGGATGATGTTATCTAATTAGCTGAGGAGATATGGCCTTAAAAGATGATTACATGGTTGAGAAATTGGTTGGCTGTTCTTATATTTTTACATGTGATGAAATCATTCCTGGTTCTTAAATGTGTCTCGTAGCTCCTGTAGCTTTATACACTAATACTGGATTTTTACTCTTATATATCAGCTCATTTTGTTAGCCCCACAGCGCGCAATAAACAAAAGAATCCCCACAAATAAAACACAGCAAAAAAAAAAAAAAGAAGCTGCAACAAAGGTTTAGACAACAACCACAACAACATGCACACATGCTGTTAAGGTCTCTTCAAACCACTTTCTGCAATCTCGCTTAATGTACAGAAAAAATGACAATATCTTAGCAATATTTTATATAATATTTCGTTATTCATATTTATTCTTAATGAAGGCTGTTTTGGAGTTAGCTCACAGCAACAACGGTAACAACAATAGCAGGAAAAACGACAATATTAAAAACATAAAAAACATTTGTTGTAATAGAAATTTCTTAGTAGCATCAACATTCTTACTCTTTGATAGCTGACTATCTCCAATTCTACAGGTAGATGACTAAAACCCATCCCAGGAGATAATTAACATACTCCGCTCCATCAGAAAAATGACAAATTTCACTCAAACAGGTGACCTACTATTAGGGTAGGAAGATCTCAACAGATACATAGTTCTGTGAAATTTTGGCACAAGGCCAGTATGTTTGATAAGAGAGGACAATTCGATTATATCGATCGTAGTATTTGACTGGTACTTATTTTATTAAACCTCAAAAGGATGAAAGAAACAGCTAACATCGATCGAATTTGTAACGTAATTTGTTATGTACAATAAATAAGATGACCAGACAACAGTAAAAACAGTGTAACAAACTAAGAAATCTCTTTACGAACCAACAATCAATATTCCTTGCGAACGAACCAACCGACAACTTCTGACTTCACCGCGAACTAACACAAATTTTACTCGACTCCGAACTCTAAACTCACTCGGATCGTTACTATTTACACTTTACTCAGACCAGTCTATCTCTCGCAAGGGGGCGGGGTCGTAACTTTCATTACAAGAGGATGTAAAGAAGCGGAAGAAATGCCGTTGAGCATTTTGTCCGGCGTGCTAAAATCTCTGCTAGCTTGCCGCCTTAGTTTTCAGCAAATGCAAAATCTATTGTTTTAGTCTTGTACATGTTTCATTGGGCTCAGGCCATTCTGGGGCACTGCCTCGAAGAGTTTTAATCGAACACATCGAATCCTATAGCTATGCGTATTTTAATGCTTGGCATTTATTATATCAGTATGTTTTGACGAACCGCAAGGCTACAGGTCGTTAACAAACCAATATCGGTTGGCAAACTGTGGTTGAGATGATAAACAGAGACAGAAAGAGGCACACACATAGCCAAACATATATGTATATATATGTATATATATATATATGTATGTATGTATGTATGCATATATATCTGTATGTGTGGGTATATGTGCGCATATACGTACGTATATACATATATATCTATATATACATTTCTGTTTGTGCATGTGTGTATGTGAACCCGAAATCACATGGTACAAGATAAATTTATCTACCTCTACAGATGACTAACAAATTGCACTTTCTCAGTAAGATGACAAACTCCATTTAAACAAGTGACATACGAATAGTGTGGGTGGGGGATATAAACTAGGCAGTGATGACAGTTACTCTCAAAATGGACTGACACATTAGAGTGATTCGCATCATGCTGATTTCTTGAATCAGAAAAAAAAACAGAGACGTGGTCTTTTCTCCAGTCCTAGCGCTGTACTTAACGAATAATATGATACATGCAAGTAACACATAAGTGCACGGAAAGAAATGTAAAATACGAATACAGCTGTGTGCTTAGATATTAAAGATATACAATAAAACAGAAGAGAAATGAACGAGACTTCGAGAGATTGTTTTACAGTCGGGCAATAAATATATTTGGTACGTTTAAGTAACAACGATACCCCAAAATGAGATATATGCGTTTAAAACATAATGATTCATCCGGTGCACTCAGCCATAAATTATACGAACACAAACAAACTAAAGCTGGTTAGTTTTGTATAATAAGGTATTATAATACATTTTTACGAAGAGTGAAAAATCTTCGGAGATATTCATTTGCTGAGTTTTGTCGAAAATTTTGTCGTCATGTAACGTATTTAAACTACGCAATTCAAGTGACTATAGACGACACCAGCAATAATTGAGCGAACGAGAAATAGTGGTAAAATTTCCTCTTAGTCAAAGTATACAGTGGATGATCGTGGCACTCCGTCGGTTACGACGACGAGGGTTCCAGTTGATCTGATCAACGGAACAGCCTGCTCTTGAAATTAACGTGTAAGTGGCTGAGCACTCCACAGACACGTGTACCCTTAACGTAATTTCACGGGCTGATTCAGCGTGACGTAGAGTGCGACAAGGCTGGCCCTTTGAAATACAGGTACAACAGAAACAGAAAGAAAGAGTGACAGAAAGTTATGGTTAAAGAGTAAAGCAGGGTTCGCTACCAGCCCCTGCCGGAGCCTCGTGGATCTTTATGTGTTTCCGCTCAATAAATATTCACAACACCCGGTCTGGGAATCGAAACAACAATCCCACGACTGCGAATCCGCTGCCCTAATCACTGAAACATTGCGCCTCCACATTGGATGATATATTGTACATGTGTAGTGTGAAAACCCATAATGCACTGCACTTTCTTGGGCTTAAACAACAACAACAACAACAACAACAACAACAACAACAACAACAACAACACCACCACCACCACCACCACCACCACAAGAATAACAGCAGCCACAACAAACCGCAATAAGAAACATTACAAGCCAGAGAACCGTGTCTTATTTCGCTGGAACCATTTTAAACTACTCATTCCTCATAATATTCTTTTTAAATCAATAAATTATTTTCCTGGTGTCTCTCCCCTCATCTTTCCTGAACAGAATTACGCGTAGTATCTTCTCTCATCACGGGGGATGTAACATTAACTGATTTAAATTGCTATATTAAGTATATTTGCGTCTGCGTTCAAATAAATTAAATTAGCTATATTTCTTCCACAGCTGAGTAAAGAGTTTCCACTTCCCGTTCCGTAACTTTCAGCTGTCGGTGACTGACTCGATCTTTAATTCTTGTTAAATCAAATCTCCAATTGTCCCCCCCATCAGATACGTTGCCGTCATCTTTCATCTTTTGAAGTTCCTAGAAATCCACCGCCTCTGCTATCTATCAACTGTTGTTTTTCATCATCTGGGCATGTCTATCTCCAAACTATTCTTATGACTTTCCCGAACCAAGTAATATTAAATCTTATTTGTTTTCGCAGCTTAATTTCTGGCTCTAAATTGCCAAGGTCCAAGTTTCTCTTGACTGCTGACAAAGCGCTTGCTGGTTCAGCAAGTAAATTACCAGCTCATCTCAAAGGCGACGCATGTCCACTTGAATATACAAATACATGGATTTTACGTTATTTACATTATTTACATTTGGCGGATATTTGTCCTCATCTTGTTTGTTGTTAATACAGCCTTCATCAGGGATCTTGGGAGGAATTTCGAACCTAGGTTCTCATTCCAAAAGGTATTTTTCGATGTAATTATTATTACTATTATTATTATTATTATTATTATTATTATTATTATTATTATTATTATTGAGTGAGAGAGCAGTTCATGCCATCAAAGTGACACTGGGGTAAAATATACGAAGCCCAATATACCCATCATGACTACCCGTCTGATAAGGGTACACCAGGCACATGCATCACAACCATATGTGCGCGACATGGTGATCTCATATCAAGATAAACAGCACATGACCTTGCAGGTGGGGCCCAGTTAGAATTTTCTTCAGGTTGAGTAGCCCATCCCGCTCAAAAGGTCCCTGAATAAGGGTTGTTTAAGGATGTTGAAAGAACCACCCATGTTTCCAGAGGTGAATTATTCAAACCCCAAAGAATCCCTCTCAACACATGGCTATGATGCTCCCCCACTACTTCTGCTCGTGATCAGAGATGCACATATCGTCAGCCACTAAGGGACATGGTCAACTGGATAAGGTCAAACAACTGACAAGCAAATCTGTGGTATTGAGCAGAATATTTGCTGTAGCCCATCTTTATTATTATTATTATTATTATTATTATTATTATTATTATTATTATTATTATCATAATCATTCTTCTTCTTCTTCTTCTTCTTCTTCTTCTTCTTCTCCCCCTCCTCCTCCCCTCCTTCTCCCCTCCTTCTCCCCTCCTTCTCCCCTCCTTCTCCCCTCCTTCTCCCCTCCTTCTTCCCTCCTCCTCCCCCTCCTCCTCCTCCCCCTCCTCCTCCTCCTCATCCTCATCCTTCTTCTTCTTCTTCTCCACCACCTACTCCTTCTCCTCCTCCTCCTCCTCCCCTCCTTCTTCTTCTTAATAATAATAATAATAATAATAATAATAATAATAATAATTATTATTATAATAACGTCGAAAAATACCTAAGGAATGAGAACCCAGGTTCGAAATTTCCCCAAGACACCTGATGAAGGATGGAAAGAATATCAGCTGAAACGTTGTGCTAACAACAAACAAGATGAGGACAAATATCCGTCAAATGTAAATAATAGAAATAATTCCTCATCTCTTAAATATAGAAATGTATTACATGGATTTTGTATCTGGGTTGCAAGAGTCTTGATGGGAACTCGCGTTGAAGCAATATTTTTCTGTGCCTCGAGAGGGTTCTTATGCCAGCAATAACCACAATTATAACATCTTTATACATTTTTATATTTATTTCTACATTCATTCTCCTATTTCCATTTATACTTCTTATTTCCATCCTTTTCCAAAATAACTCCTTATTCTGAACTCTATTATTTAATAATCTCACATCGTCTCTGATGAAGGGATATCCCTAATATCTCTGAAACAGCTGTAAGGCTAACTTTCTCTTTATAAATGTCCTGAAAATTCCACACAGCCTTGGCGTACGTTAGACTCCTCACTTGTATTATTATCTAACCGAGAGTTTAACTACCGTCCTTCCATAGCACTTACCTTGGGTTTTCTGGATACTAATATCTCACACACACATATATATATTCATTTTCCATGATTTTCATTTTTATCGTTTTCTCTTTATTATATATTCTAATTGTATACTTATATAATCATAGCAATTTTAATCTATTGAAACATCTGTAAAATACAACTAAAATACGATTTTTTGATGAAATTATTCTCTCTGTCTCTCGTTCTCTGCTTTTGTCTGTCTGTCTGTCTGTCTACACGTATATATGTACGTTATCGCTCTTGCATAGCTTCAGCTTATTAAAACACTTTCTTCTTTTACGTTGTATGGCAATATATGTTCGTTGAATATGACGAATATAGCTACAATTATAAGGTTTTATTTTATATACGAAATTGTAGAGCACTTTAATGTAGAGAGTAACTCTATAGTTCAAAGCTTGCAGCGTTTTTACTTCATTTCCAATTTCTCTTCCTTTGTTTTAAGTTGATAATGGCTGAATATATATCCAATATTATTTGGAATAACCATCTCACTTTCAGCTCTGTTGATGAAGTGAATGCGTGTGTCTGTAGCCTATCTCAGAGAAGCACAGCTGTGTCCGCGCTCAAAAATCAAAAATATTAAAACAAACAGAAAATCTCGCCCGAAGCAAGCAAAACAAAATTAAACAAAAAGATATATCAATTTATGATTTTATAAACTTTCTTAGCTCATTCACCTTATTACATACGCACGCACACAATTTCTCTCTCTCTCTGTCTCTCTCTCTCCAAATCTCTCTCTCACAACCTATCTTTGTGTATAGACTCACACACACGCACACTCACACACAAACGCACACACACATTAGTGGGGTCTGAAGAGATGGAAAAATGACGCAGATACCAGGCTCTTCAGAAAACTCCCCAAATTGTCCCCAAACCTACGCATATAGCAGACTCCACACAAGTAAATATTCCCACTTCCCCAACTGCGGTGCCGACCCCTAAATATAACACCACAAAAACTCAATAAATTAAGTACCAGTTGCGTACCAGTTGCGTACAGGGGTCGATCTAATCGACTGGCCTCCTCCCGCCAAATTTCGTGCGTTGTGCCTAGAGTAGAAAAGAATATTTAAAGGCGGCGAGCTGGCAGAAACGTTAGCACGCCGGGCTAAATGCTTAGCGGTATTTCGTCTGCCGTTACGTTCCGAGTTCAAATTCCTCCGAGGTCGACTTTGCCTTTCATCCTTTCGGGGTCGATAAATTAAGTACCAGTTACGCACCGGGGTCGATGTAATGGACTTAATCCGTTTGTCTGTCCTTGTTTGTTCCCTCAGTGTTTAGCCCCTTGTGGGTAGTAAAGAAAAAGGTATTTCGTCTGCCGTTACGTTTTGAGTTCAAAATTCCTCCGAGGTCGACTTTGCCTTTCATCCTTTCGGGGTCGATAAATTAAGTACCAGTTACACACTGGGGTCGATATAATCGACTTAATCCGTTTGTCTGTCCTTGTTTGTTCCCTCAGTGTTTAGCCCCTTGTGGGTAGTAAAGAAATAGGTATTTCGTCTGCCGCTACGTTCTGATTTCAAATTCCGTCGAGGTCGACTTTGCATTTCATCCTTTCAGGATCGATAAATTAAGAACCAGTTGCATACTGGGGTCAATCTAATCGACTGGCCCCCGTCCCCCAAAACATCGGGCCTTGTACCTAGAGTGGAAAAGAATTTAATACTCTCCGATGAAATATTAGGAAGTAGCGAAGATTTAAGGGCAGACTCCCAGCAACTAGAACTAAACCCTCTCCCATCAATATGTTAAAAATATAGAAATAACGGGTGGGAAAAAAATGGTCAGTCGACGAAAAAAATAAAAGAAGAGATAAAAAAATGAAAACGCTTTGTGGGTGTGGACTGGGGAGGAAAATGATGACGTTGATTGGAAGAAAATCGAGTGGGAGGAGTCAAATGATATGAAATCGCAATAAACATACTGAACATCACAAGCACACACAACCACACACATACGTTGAGAGAAAGACACACATACACACGCTCACTAACATACATGGCTGCGTGTTTAAGAAGTACGCATCGTTACCACGTGATTTCATATTCATACTCAATGCGTGCCACCTTCGTTTAAGATATTATATTCTAGCCACAGGCCGAACAAAACCTCGTTGAGTGAAGCTAGATGACGGAAACTGAGAAAACTGTGATGATGATGATGATGATGATGTGTGGTGTGTGTGTGTATGCGAGTGTGTCTGTAGGCGGTTGTTTTGATTTTCACTGCCTCATATCCGCTGTCGGTTTGTTTAAGTTCGTCATAATTTAGCCTTTGGACAAAACGGTAAAGAAAGGCTAAGAACGAAATGAAAAGTAATAATCAATCTTGTATCACCCAACGAGCCGGTGTTCCAGCGTGGCCACAGTCATGTGACCGACAAAAGTTGAAGAATGGACGAATAAAATGTGCATCTATCTATCTATCTATCTATCTATCTATCTATCTATCTATCTATCTATCTATCTATCTATCTATCTGTATATCTTCATATACAAATGCCTATATATATATATATGTATGCATATATATACATATGTATATACATATATATATGTGTGTGTGTGTGTGTATATATATATATACAAATGAATATATATGTATATATATATATATAAATATGTGTCGATATATGTATGTATGCATCTATATTTCTCCCTCTCTCTCTCTCTCTATATATATATATATATATATATATAGATACAATACATATATATATACATACATACATTCATATATATATACATATATACATACATATATATATAATATATATATATATATATTATATATATATATATAATATATATACATACATATATATATATATATATATTATATATATATATATATATATATATATACATATACACGATGGGCTTCTTTCGGTTTCCGTCTATCAAATCCACTCAGTGGTTGGTAAACAAGCTACTTACCACAATGTATATATATATATATATATGTATGTACGTATATTTGTATGTATGTATGTATGTATGTATGTATGTATGTATGTATGTATGTATGCATGTATGTATGTAAAGAGCAGACGAGACACGTGGGATGGAGAGTCGCTGAAAAGGACACAGGGCGTGTGACGAAAGATTTCAGGAGAAAGAATACGAAAATAATAGTGATGAGACTCAAGTGGAGAACTGGCAAAAAATGACCATCTCCAAATATAACGCTGTCTTTTTCCCTCGGTATCTCTCACATTTCTTCCTTTGTCTTTCCCGTCCTCCTCTCCACTCTTGCTCCCTCTCCCTCCCTCCTCCTCTCTCTTTCTGCACACGGACACATATATTTGTATATAAATATATAGCAGAGCCTGAAAGATTGCTTTAAGACATGACTTATTCAATAACTATGCTTGTTCAAATATCATATGAAACTATTAGTAGCTGATTCGGGTGTGTATCATTTATATATATATACATGTATATATAATATATATATATATATATATATGTGTGTGTGTGTGTCTGTGTGTGTATAAATGTATATATGAATATATATGTATGTGTGTGTGTATAGATGTGTGTGTGCGTGTCCCTATTTCCTACCTCCCTCTCTCTCGTCTTTTTCTTCTTAATTGGAGACATTCTCCCTTCTTTCCTTCCTTGTTTTCTTCCTTTCTTCACTGTTCTGTCTGCACTCTCTCCCCCTCGCTCTCCTCCTGCTTACCTTCTATATACTACCCACACGTGACCGGTGACTAATTTTCTCATTTTTCTACCTTTTCGCCACCGCACGCTTGGTTTCCCAGTCAACGTTTTCTCCTCTCTTGCTATATCTCTTTCGGTATCCATTAAGGATTTCTTCTAGCCGTTACCCATCACACATGCCTGTGTGGCCGAAAGACCGTACTTATTCCGTCTTCGTCTATCGTTTCAAATTACATTTGTTTACTTTCATACCGCTAACCTGTATTGCTTTGTTTGCTCGAAGACCTAATTTTCCGCAAACTTTGCGGGTGCTGGCGATATACGAAGTTCTCAGTCCTATAGTTAAAGGCATGAGACTGACTGTTAGTACTTTGGTCGATAACTAATGTGTCTGTCCTGCGTGTACGTTTTGTACTATTTAATGCACTTTTCATTTATTATGTATACACATACATACAAATTATATATATATATATATATATATATATATATAATGGTGGGGAATATAATTCCAAACTTACAGGAAGATTCAAATTTCACAATATATAATATATGTGTGTGTGTGTGTGCGTGTATATATATACATATATATATATATATATATATATATATATATATATATATATATATATCCAAATAACGGATTAAGAACGTAACAAACGACAATGAAAACATACCGACAGATGGACGATACAAAGACGGACGGGAAAACCAGGACGGAACATTCGTGCTTTCTATTCATCGGTCAAGCTTCTAATTATCCGAACAGTTTCGGCCTGTTACATTTGAGACTGTTGAACATTGTTAGGTCTAAAAAATCTAAGCTAAGGGTATTAAACTTTTAGAAGAAAGCAGGCAAATATGTGCGACAACACGGGCGAAAAAAGAAACAAGAAAACAGAGAAAATGTTACACGATTATAAATACAAACAACAGGTGTCTTTCTACTAGAAGGACAAGTTAAATAAAGCTGGTGTGTGAAGTGGAAGCCTTACGGCAAGAAACATAGATGAAAGTCAGGAAACAAGAAGATAATGTATTGTGCGAGCGGCGGTCAAGCCAAGGGAGAAAGATCATGCTTGGCCGAGCACACACACACATACACACACACACATACACACACACATACACACACACATAAATATATATGGGTCCGGCGAATAAACTGTCGTCTAAATTAAGCAAAAATGAAAATAACATTGACATCTTATTTTAAGAGATACATTTACAAGAAATTGATAAAAATATCTTGAAATACTAAAGAGTAAATTCATTCAATAAAATTGCCATTGACTTGAACCACGACCTCCAGACGACTTCGGAGTCTTCTGCAACTCTTCTGGACGGTCACCTTGTTTAAGTTGGTGAACGCTGCCATAAATTTTGTCATTAGTTCGTCTTTGATGTTACAAGGCCGTTTTGTTTGTCTCTCGTCAGCTGCACTCACATATGATAATCAAGGCGGTCGTAGTCTGGAGAGTTAGACGGCCAGTTGTTAGGGATAATGTGGACGCATAAATTATCCGACAGCCATGACAGGGTTCTCGTGATTGTGTGGCATGGTGCAGAGTTTTGTTACCAGACATAGGGTCTTAAAGCAGCTATCCTCTTCAGCCAGGGCAACACTACCACCTCCAGGCAGTTGATATAGATCTCCGTTTTGAATCTAAGGCTAAGTGGGAAGCTAAATGGAAGCTTAACGCCGCCATCACTAGTGATCACTCCAAACACCAAGATGTTGACTGGATGTTTGATTTTTATCACTTTCAGCACA
>NC_043000.1:28589665-28594665 GCF_006345805.1 Octopus sinensis | reverse complement strand
AACTGAGTGTTTCCTCACATACTCTGAAGTTCGAATAAATCACAATGGAAGAAGAAATATGAACAAAGGCAAAGGGTGTACAGCTGTGCTGAGTTCCACGACTAGCTGTGTTGTAAGTAGCCTGCTTACGAATCACATGGTTCTGGGTTCAGTCCCACTGCGTGGCACCTTGGGCAAGTGTTTTCTTCTATAGCCTCGGGCCGACCAAAATTTGTGAGTGGATTTGGTAGACGGAAACTGAAAGAAGCCTGTCGTATATATATAGAGGAAGACACTGATCTAAGGTACCACGCTGTAAATTCGAACCCAAACAGCGTACGTAAAAATTTAGCTTCTTAAGTACACAACCATGCATCCTTTACTTCTGTCAGAACAGTATTCATTTTATGTATCACTAGCAGTATCGCCTGGCGTTGCTCGGGTTTGTTTCGACCCTTTAGAATTGGAATTTTTGAAAAGTAAAAATTTTGCATTATGTAGCTTGTTATTCTCTTTAAATGAACATTTTTCTCGTTGCGATACACCGAAAAATGGCGACACAGCAGTCAAAAAATCGTAAAAAATAGGGATTTTCATAGAAAAAAGCACCTTTTTCATGTAAATAATTTTTTCTACTAAGGAAGGAAGAGCAAGCCTTCTTCTATCAGAGTTTCAATTTTGGTCAACTTGCGCCGCAGGGTCTCGGAGGATAATAGTGTTAGTTGAAGGCTACCAAACCTGTCATACACAGACAACTTCAGCTTTATATATAGAGAGATTTATTATTCTGGGAAGCAAGTATTTACTTAAACGAAGGAATTGTGTATGAATATATTTGTCCATATGCTATTTGTCAATGTCTAAACATATACTGCATTGATCAATCAAACATTTACAAATCATTGTTAACGACTGTCTATGCATTTTCCCAGTGTTGCACCCGACACGCCTTGTCTAGATCAACTCAGTTAGAGGAGAATTAGAAATTGACAAAGAGGTCTTATGTAATATTCGGATAACTGTTTCAGAGAAATAGCAGAAACAAAATCTTACAGAAGAAGCAAAATGTTGGTGGTCATTGTTGCGATGGTAACCAACTTGAAATCATCATCATCATTGTTTGATCGTGGTCGAGACAATGGAATTTACTATGTTACTCCAGACTTCACGGTCTATCATAGCATTACGGAGGTCCTGTTGCTTGATGCCTGTATCCTAGGAGATTACATCAGGTTAGGAGAGTGTGCGCCCTCTGGTATCGCGAGCAGATGGCTTCCAGAGGAGAAGAGTAGAAATTACATCGTTTTCAGCTCTACAACAATGTCCAGCAAACATAAAAGAGCAGGCATAAAATCTCGCATGTCGCTCACAGGATTTCAGACAGTGTCTTTAGTCTTTTTGTGATAAGAGTGTTTCATTTGACGGCTATTTGACGACACCTTCTTTTAAGCTGAGTAAATGCGTTGAGTTATTCTTTCCGTCCATATGCAAGCGGTTGGTTGTGGCAAGTGAAAGCTTGCAAGATCAATGTCATACGAAATCTAAGATATATTTAGTTTGATAAAAAAAGATAGTGAAAGAAAACAAACGTAACCAGCTGTCAGTTTATATCTAAGATGTGAAATACTAAATAGATATAAGGCCGGATGGAATCAACCTCAAACATGATTGTTAGCGACATAACTTTAATATAAAGTAAAGCAGCTTGCTATCAATAAAAAATCGGGAAATATGTACAGAACATTTATAGGAATGAGCAAAAGAAACTTTATTACAGCGTAGTTTGTGATTATGTTAATACACTGAAACGCACATACACGTACACACGCGTACACCTACACGCGAACACATAACATTCCAACTAATCTAACTCGAACAATAATACCACAATGCTTCAGAATTATGGCATTATTCCACACAATAAAAAGGGAAAAAAGTTAAACTGCACTAAAAAGTCAGATCTAACAAACACGTGAAAATATTTTGTTTAACAGTAGGGCAGGACTTAACACCCAACTTGCTTTGTCGATCAGCTTCAGCAAATGAGACAGCAATCGTTTGCACGGTACAATTTAGTAAGCAAAACCCAATTTTTGATTGGTCCCTGTTTCGAACAAATCGAAATATGAACAAAATGAACGAAAAAATCTGTTTGGAATGGTTAATCTCGTTGTTAAGGTAAAAAAATATCTGCAGAAAACGGTGTATTAAAAACAAAACTGATATAACAGTATTTGATATATGATTTAGGCATTTAGGTATTGAATAGAAAACATTCTGGTCGATCTATCATGAAACTTAAAGCTAGAAACCTCAACAAATAGTGAAAAATTTGCAGGTTTGACAAGAAGCGAGATGATAACATTGTTGTTTGGCATTGGTGGGGCTTGTGGCGAGGAAAAGGAAGCAAAAATTAAAAAAGTAGCTTGCTTACCAACCACATAGTCCCGTGTTCAGTCCCACTGCGTGGCACCTTGGGCAAGTATCTTCTACTATAGCCTTCGGCCAACAAAAGCCTTCTGAGTGGATTTGGTAGACGGAAACCGAAAGAATCCCGTCGCATATATGTATATATATATATGCATGTGTGCGTATATGTTTGTGTGTCTGTATATCTCCCCAACATCACTTGACACCGATGCTGATGTGTTTACGTCCCCGTAACTTATCGGTTCGGCAAAAGAGACCGATAGAATACGTACTAGGCTTACAAAGAATAAGTTCTGGGGTTGATTTGCTCGACTTCGACTAAAGACGGTGCTCCAGCATGGTCACAGTCAAATGACTGACACAAGTAAAGGAGAGAAAGGAGTAAGGAGATTCATATGTTACTCCTAAACTGAAGACCCAGATCTTTATGCTGCTATTCAGTGGATTTCAGCAAAGTTACTTTACAGGGTAGGTTGTGCTTTTAAACAGTGTGCAGTTTAAGTTTACCACACAAATAGCAAGTGTAGAATTCCGACAATCCTCCACGAATTATTCATCCATCCATATTTACTCACAAGACCTGCTTTAAAACAAATCTGAGAAAAATGTAGAGAGAAAAATGAAGAAGAAAAGTAGAGAAGCAGCGGCTGGAAAAACATGTACACATGTAAAGAATGAAAAAACAAAAGTGGAAGGAGACAAAGAAATGCATCTAAAGTTTGGTAGATTCGTGCAAAGATATGAATAAATGCTTTCTAACTGAACAGTAAATATAGAGAGTGAAGTTTTAGAAATTATCATGCAGCTATTAATATATTAATATTTGCTGTTGGTAAGCGGTGATCTGGCCGAATCGTTAGCACGCCGGGCGAAATGCTTAGCCGTATTTCGTCTGCCGTTACGTTCTGAGTTCAAATTCCGCCGAGGTCGACTTTGCCTTTCATCCTTTCGGGGTCGATAAATTAAGTACCATTTACGCACTGGGGTAAATATAATCGACTTAATCCGTTTGTCTGTCCTTGTTTGTCCTCTCTGTGTTTAGCCCCTTGTGGGTAGTAAAGGAATAGGTATTTCGTCAGTGGTCAATGTTGTATATATTGAGTAAAGAATATTAATACGAACGACAGTTATGCAATTCCTGGAATTTAAGAATATGAATGGGAATCTTGAACTTGTTTGAAATAAGAAATAATGTATAAAACGGAGTAAAATTCTAGTAACCATCAAACGACATAAAATCTCATTTTCTTTCCCTTCGATTGAGTATTTAATTTTATAACATCAATATTTATCAAGAAAAGAGAATTGTTCTTGTGGTAGGAGAAATCCACAGGTGTATCATCAGTGCAAGATTCGCCTAAAATGGATTGAAATTAATAAACTTAATGAAAGAACATGATCATTGAACATTGAAGGGTTTTGATAGAAATATTCATTCTGTTTTGCTTGACATATTTGTCCTATTACAAGTTTGCAATAACGAATCAATTAGAAATTTGTTATTAAAAATATTGATTTTTTTATAAAATATTTTCATTTAAAACAATATATTTCTTTCACCATTTTCCTTTCAATTATATTTCTTTCCCCATTCTTCTTTCGGTTCTATTCCCCCATTCTTCTTTCGGTTATAATTCCCCATTCTTCTTTCGGTTATAATACATTTATTACCTTGAAACAAATCTTATCACTGAAACCTCCATTATATTTTTTTAAAAAATTCCTTTTCCTTGTTTCAATCATGTTTTTCTACTTTTTAGTTTTATTTTCATTTCCAAACTTTTTTTCAGCAAAAACTGCTTCATAAAAATGTGATTTTCTCTTAGGATTTATACTTAATATTCATTTCACTGATTTTACTAATGTCAAGTTTGATTAAAAACTTATCCTTTACAACGATTTCGACGGACATGTTGTTTTTGTTTGTTTATTGTCTTTCGAACTTTTCTTCTCCGCATTATCAACCACAGGAGAAAAGTAAATTAGCGAAGAAAATCTTAATTTTAACAGTTAAAGTGGAAAACGCCTAAGTAAATAACGGTTGCAAGATAACCGAATGTTTGAATAACCATACATTTTTAGTGTATTTTCTTTTTAAAATAAGCAAGCTTTTAAGATTTTAGAAAAACATTGATTTTTTTTTCTTCTCATATATTGATTCTCTTTTAAATACTGTTTCTAATATATTGCCTGATTGATTTTTAAGAGATTCGTGTTTATTTTAGCTTGTTGGTACGGAAGCTATACGGATATCAGACATGGGAATAAAAACGTGATTTTCTTGCGAAAATTACTGATGCGATTTATGATCTCTTAAATGTGAAAGTTACTCAGAATCTAAGATTCGAAATTACAATTGAGAGTCCAGCAGTCCATGAAAATCTCACTTACTCTGACCTGTTGACTCTTGGGAAAGTTCTCAGTTATTGTGATAAGTGAATTTGGAGAGAACTGACGAAAAAGTTTCTCTTATAACTAAAGAAACATGGAGTAAAAGAATATATATTACATACTCAGAGATTTAGGTGAAGTGAAACGAGAAACTGTGTCTCTTATACCGTTTGCGACATCATCGAGGAAATATAATTAAC
>NC_043000.1:28557165-28584665 GCF_006345805.1 Octopus sinensis | reverse complement strand
TGTTCCTGGTCTACAGTCCAATATGTTTTCTTACATATCCAAAGCTGTAGATTTCAAAATCTTCTCTGACGGAAGGGTTCCTGAGCTATTGTTGGAGATCACGTAATCTGCAATGTTGAAATATAACTCTTTCTAATGTCTATCCTCTTTATGCAGTTTCCATCTTCTCGATCCATATTTCATTTGGAAATTTCATGTTTGTTATATAACAGTATCAGAGCTTTATCGTTCTTGCGAATGGCTACAAATTTCCTTTCTAACAGGGAGAGCACTAGGTATTTCTTCTTCACAGCCTATTAATTCTCCTTTATAAGACATGAATCAGTTCTGTTCAGAGAATGTCTCCTCCTCACGGTATGTGCGACACCACTTGGATTTTTGATACATTTCTTTTGAGCTACTCCGATGATTCTTTTAAGTTTTTTTCTTTTCAGCACGTATGTTAATACTTTCTGTTTCTTCCCCATTATCGGAAGTAGATGAACATTGTCCTACTATGTGGTGTGAAATACTTTCAGGTCATTCGCTGTTGTTGCTGTTGCTAATATTCTTTTCTACTCTAGGCACAAGGCCCCCAATTTTTTTTTTTTTGGGGGGGGGGGGGCAGTCGATTTGATCAACCCCAGTGCGCAACTAGTACTTCATTTATCGACCCTTAAAGGATGAAAGGCAAAGTCGACCTCGGTGGCATTTGAACTCAAAACGAAAGACGGACGAACTACTGCTAAGCATTTCGCCCGGCGTGCGGTTTCCGCCAGCTCGCCGCCTTAAAAGAACACTGCATATTCTTTTCTACTCTAGGCACAAGGCCTGAAATTTTGGGGGCCAGAAGGTTAGATGGACCCCAGTACGCAACTGGTACTTAATTTATCGACCCCGAAAGTATGAATGGCAAAGTCGACATCGGAGGAATTTGAACTCAGAACGTAACGGCAGACGAAATACCGCTAAGCATTTCGCCTGGCTTGCTAACGTTTCTTATTTCTTTATTGCCCACAAGAGGCTAAACGTAGAGGGGGCAAACAATACAGACAAAGGGGTTAAGTCGATTACACCGACCCCAGTGCGCAACCGGTACTTAATTTATCGACCCCGAAAGGATGAAAGGCAAAGTCGACCTCGGTGGAATTTGAACTCAGAACGTTTCTGCCAGCTCGCCGCCTTTGGTGTTGCTTATATTGTTGAGTACGTTTCTTGACATTTACAATAACATCTTGTTGCTGTGAAGATTTTTTTTAGACTCTTTATTCATGAGGACGGGACAATTTTATTTACCGACTCACGAGTTTTGTCTGGCGTCCACTTACAGCAGACAACATCCTTTGTTCCTGTTATTCTCATTCTTCCGCTATAGCCCTTGAATATTTTCTTATCACCTGCAGAATACCTGCTTAGTCTACCTTTTATGCCGAGTCTTCTGCCGATACTCACTTCATGATATTATTCTGGTATTGTTTTGAGACCTGGCGGGATTATGAGGATTTTTGCCTAATGGTGATCCCAGCCAACTACATTTTATCAAATAATGCGTCTACACTAATTAATTGCTCATGTTGTGTTACGAACGTGACTCTTAACTTTGGACCCACAGTATCATCGACATTCATAACGGTAATTCTTCTGTTCCTCATCAAATACAGCGAAACCAGCTTATGAAGTGCCATAGCCGCTACAATTTCATCTTCCATTTATTCTCTGTAGTTTGACTTTTAAAACATATGGTGTAATAGTCTCTATTTTCCCTCTCTCCCTTCCCTTCTCGGATCTTTTCGCTTTGACAAAGATCAGGAGAGATTGTATTCACCTCAATAGACGTCATTGATTGGTTCAAATTGCCGAAATGCAAGAAATTAAACAACAAATAGCTTAGAAACTATATAATTTTCTCAAGAAAGCCAAGAGAAAAAGATGTTTTATAAACACATTCTACCAGTATACGAAGTTTAAAAGTGTTTAGTTACAAAGAAATTATTTTAAAAATCTGCCGTCAAAGCGAAAAGATCCTCCTCCTCTCCTCACCGCTCTCTCTCTCTCTCTCTTCTCTCTGTCCCGTAAAGGAGGATATTTCCCTTAAAATACCTATTAGAACTGTTTCCAACAGTTTCTTGTGTGGAGCAAGTAAGACTGCAGTGACTTTTGAACTTCCTTCCCACCACGCCACACCGTGATGTGGTCAGCTGATCCCCTATTCTATGTATGAAGTGCTCTAGACTTTCGACCTTTTAGCATACTGTTTCATACACAGTTTCTCTTTGAAAAACACGCTCGGAAACAATAGTCTTCCGTTTTGTTATTCACGGCAGACATATTGTTGGTGTTGTGGTGGTGTTTACGAACCGTGTTGCCTATTATGCTGTGCATTTCTTTTAGAGAGATAATACTTTCTACCATTTGTTAAGTTTATTAATGTAAATTTTACTATTCGTTTTCTTTTTTTTTCTTTCTTGGTGTTTGATATTTTTTCTTTACTGTAACCCTTGTGACGGGCGGGCCCAAGGAAAGGAGAAGTCATATTTGTTTTGCCTGAGTGATAGTCGGTAGATTGAAAAAGATAATAATAATAATAATAATAATAATAATAATAATAATAATAATAATAATAATAATAATAATAAAGGCCTTGTCGGTTAACCACAGTAGGGGATAGCCCTTCTAAAATGTCCAAATTATAACCCTGTGGAAATGACATCCAAAATCAAAATCATTCATTCAGTTACAGGTGTAAAACTTTGCGCAATCTCGAAATATTTTCGTTTGACAACAGGCTAGCAGAGTGTAATGATGATGATGATGATGATGATATTTCCTTCTATAGGCACAAGGCTTGAAATATTTTTAGAGGGGAGGACTAGTCCATTATATCGACCTCACTTTTCAGGTACTTATTTTATCAACATCTAAAGAATAAAACGCGCAAAGTCAAAAACGACAGGATTTGAATTCAGCAACAACAATGACGACGCGGAGGAGGAAAAAGAAGAGAAGGAGAGCGACGACGACGACGACGATGATGATAATGATGATGATGACAATAATAATAATAATAATAAAAACAACAACCATAAACCCTGGATACGATGCATGCTATTAATCAAAGTTTAAATGTTCAATCAGTAACGAGAAGAATCTAACTGAAAAAAGACGATAGAACTGAACACCACAATCCAGTGTAAATGGATCAAAGATACATATGTAAACATACATCTTTTTTGAAATAATAAACCAACACTATTGGGCCCCCTCCAAGAAATTCTTTGTGCGGAATCAATCCCGAAAAACATTAGTCTAAATAATTTAATTTACGTATCAACCATGATAGTATATAGAGAACCATGTTTGAGCTAATTAAAGTAAGTTACTGCAAGTTTTAACCAACGACAAGTGTGGGACGAAAATATGTAATGGAAATATATATAATGGCGTGGATGTGTGATAATAACCTTTCTTCACAACCACATAGCTCGGGGTTCAGTCCCATTGCGTGGCACCTTCAGCAAGTATCTTCTACTACAGCCTCAAGCCGCCTTTTTTGACACTCCCTATTATTATTATTATTATTATTATTATTATTATTATTATTATTATTATTATTATTCTATGTTTGATTTTGCTTTATATTTGTACAAGTTGGCTCCAAGTCTCACCCAGAGACCTCAAGAGACAACAAGTTGGAAGTTCATGCTGGTGTTATGCCTAGGGTGCCATATATTTGGTTTTGTACTTAGTGTTGTACTAGTGAATGTCTAAAAAAAAACCATAGGAAAATTATGTTTGTTTTAAAACTTGAGATTACATAGAAAGTATTTTGCGTAATTTTATTATTATTATTATTATTATTATTATTATTATTATTATTTATTATTATTATTATTATTATATACAGAAAGGGCTTTCATAAATTTGTATCTACCAATTTCACTTACTAGTTATTGGTCAGCCCAGGGCTGTAATAGAATACATTTGTCCACGGTATCGCGAATCTACGTTGTTGCATGACAAACTTCTTAGCCGCACAGTCATGCCTGCATCTAAAACGATAATTAAAGAAAATGAACGGAATTATGTGTAAAAGAAATTAAAATTGAAAAAATTAGCTGATTCTAGCGAAGACCTGAGAAATTCTTTTGAAAAATATGACTATTTCTTGAGCAGAAACCTGCATCTGAAATGCTAAACCAAACTAAAATAAAATCAATTTACAAAAAAGCTATTCGGAAGATATATCATCCACAACGAAAATGACAACCTCGATTTAATTAAATAGGGAGAACACGTGAAAGAAAAAATATACAGGTTGGCCCAAAAGTAGGTTTATAGTTACCATAAGACACTTCATTACATTTAAATTTCTATCTTACAGAATGTAAAGGGAACTTCACAATATTAACTAAATTTGTATAGAATAATGGTTTTATATTTATGTTTATAATTAAGATGTAAACTGCTAATATGTGGATGCGAAAGACATAGTTGAATAGCTGTAAACCTACTTTTGGGCCACCCTGTATATTGAAATAGATATCCAAAATGCAAAGAGAGGAGGAGGAGGAGTGAGGAACACTCACCATAATATCTGAAGGAAGAACGGGTATAAAAATTTGGGATTTTACAACACAATTAACACAGATAGCAATTGGGAAATTTCCGAAGTTGAGAAAACAATTTCTAATTAAAATACATTAGCCATTATATATAAAACTGTAGAAACGATATTTTTCTACTCTAAGCACAAGGCCCGAAATTTTAGGGAAATGGGCCAGTCAATTAGATCGACCCCAGTACACAACTGGTAGTTAATGTATCGACCCCGAAAAAATGAAAGACAAAGTCTACCCTAAAACCTAATTACCACTCCACTCAAATCCATACACCAAAGGAAAACTTTAGCCAAACAAAGACTATATAAACCCAAGATTAGCCTTTATACACTGCAGTCCGACGATGGCTTAACTGGCAGAAACTTCGAAGTCACTGACAACAGCATTCTTGTTTCAGAATAAACTATATATATATATATATTATATATATAATATATATATATATAATATATATATATATTGTATATATATATATATATATATATATATATGTATATATATGTATATATATGTGTATATGTATATATATGTGTATATATATATATATTATATATATATATATATATATAAAAGAGATATTACTAAATTACAATTTTTCCTTGTAAGTTTGGAGTCATACTCCCTAATATTATTGTTATTATATATATATATATATATACGTTTGTGTATGTGTATGTGTGAGTGTTTATGTGTGTGTATATCTTGGTGCCGTTATTTGTCAATTAGCCAGTGTTTGTTTGTTTATGTCCCCATAACCCTAGCGGTAGTTCGGCAAAAGTGAAGGAAAGAATATGTACCAAACTTAAAAGATACGTAGAGAAGTGGATTTGTTCGCGTAAGCCATTCAAGTCAGTACCGTATCATGGACGCAGTCCAGTTACTGAAACAAATAGATAATAGATAAAACATATATACTCTCTGGCCATCTAAGTTGTATCATATCGGAAGAAGAGAAAGATGGCGGAAAGAGATGTGTTGCTGTAAAGAACAACTGTTGGTAAATCGATTGAACAGTAACTGAAGACAAGAATATCTGTAACAACGATCTAAACATATGTATTAATTACAGCAATCATCCTTCAATAGCAAGCCTTACTCATGGATATTGAAAACGGTGTACATAAACAAAACGCGGCAACTACTTAGTCAGTGTATCAACCAGACCGTATCAAAATGGGAAACATCAATAATATGACAAGATGAAAGAAATGATATAAACCAAACCTATGACAATATGGTTCTAGAAAGGCGAATGGGACGAAGAGAATAAGAGATGGACAGATGCATAACAGGAAAGGTTATAACAGGTTGAAAATTAGAAAGTTGAGGGACAAATTGCAAACAGGATTACTGTTATTCTGACTCCTCTTCTGTCAGAGTTGTTTTAATGTGTGGAGGCACATGGCCTAGTGGTTAGAAAGGCGGACTCGCGGTCGAGGGACTGCGGGTTCGAAACTCAGACCGGGCGATGTGTGTGTCTATGAGCGAAACACCTAAGCTCGACGCGGCTCCGGCAGAAGCTAATGGCGAACCTCTGCTGACTCTTTCGCCACAACTTTCTCTCACTCTTTCCTCCTGCAGCTTTCAGCTCAACTGCGACGGACCGGCGTTCCGTCCAGGTTAGGAACCTATACGCCAAGGAAACCGGGAAAACGGTCCTTATGAGTCAGGCATGGTTCGATAAGGAACAAACAGGAGTTGTTTTAATGAACTTTTATAAAAAAAAGCATGAATAATCCTATTGGGTTAGCCTAGGAGAAGAAGTTTTATCGATAGACTTTATTGGTGCTCTGAGACTGGTGAAGTCGTTAGCGTTATATCTTGAAGAGTTGTCAAGTTGAGGACAGACGGGATATACACAGGGATATTTTAAAATGATAACGGTATCTGAATGAAGGGACAATCGTGTTGGTTGATGCGGCAGCTATGGGTGGTGGTTGTGCGAAGAATATGGGTGATGAGAGAAAAAAAGGGGGAGAAATGAGTAAGTTGTGATTGTAGAGATGGCATAAGACGAAAGAGTTCCTGGGAAAAGAAAAAGGAAGCAATTTGAATAGCAGCGAAAATTAAAATAAGAGCGACATCTAGAACAGGGGTTGGAGAGTGCCACCATCGCAAACACTTGGGTGTCCGTTGTTTTGGATGCAGTCTAGCATGTCTATGAGTATGAATTCTTATAACTGCTCGAAGAAAACTATTCTCCATATAGAACATTTCACTGAAAGAACGAAAGCCAAATGGAAATTTGGCTGTGTGACTGTGTGGAAAGAAACTTGCTTCACAATCACATGATTCCGGGTTCAGTCCCACTGCGTGGCATCTTGGGCATGTGTGTCTTCAACTATTGCCTTGCACCGACAAGAGCCATGTAGTGGATTTGGTAGACGGAAACTGAAAGAAACCCGTCGTATATATATATATATGTGTGTGTGTGTGCGTGCGAGTGTGTGTGTTAGTGTTTGTCCCACATCACTTTTTCACAACCGATTTTGGTTTGTTTATGTCACCGTAACATAGCAGTTCGCCAAAAGAAACCGATAGAATAATTACTAGGCTTAAAGAATAAGACCTGGAGTCGATTTGTTCAACTAAAAACAATTTTCAATGTGGCACTCCAGCATGGCCGCAGTCAGCTGACTGAAACAAGTAAAGGAATAAAATAATATAGAAACGCAGTCGTGGCTGTGTGCTAAGAAGCTTGCTCCACGATCACATGGCCTTGGGTTCGGTCCCACTGCATGGCACCTTGGGTAGGCTTCTTCTACTACAGCCTCAGGCCGGCCAAGGCCTCGTGAGTGGATTTGGTATTCCGAAACCGAAAGAAGCCCGTCGTGTATATATATATATATGTGCATATATATATATATATTATATATATATATATTATATATATATATATATCTATATATATATATATATGTTTGTATGTATGTATATATATATATATATATATGTTTGTATCTATGTATATTTATGTCTGTGTTTGTTCTCCCGCTATCGCTTGATAACCGTTGTTGGCGCGTTTACGTCTCTGTCACTTGGCAGTAAAGGACACGATAGTATAAGTTCTAGGCTTTCAAAGAATAAGTCCTGGAGTCTATTTCTTCGATTTAAAAAAAATCCTTCAAGGCGGTGCTCCAGCATGGCCGCTGTCAAATGACTGAAGCAAGAAAAAAATATATATAATATATATATGTGCATATATATATATAATATATATATATATATATTATATATATTATCTATATATATATATATATATATAATATATGTAGGGAGAATTCACAAAAAAAAAAACAAAAGACGAAGACAGGTGGTGTAGAAAACAAACAGATGTATTGGTATAACGCTCAGGAATAGAAAAGTATTTTACCTTTCGAGCCTACGCTGTTCTACAGAAAGGAACACACACACACACACACACACACATATATATATATATATATATATATATAATATATATATATATATATATATACATATATATATTATATGTTTGCATAAAGGCTGATTCGAATTCTCAAAGTATGGATAGACCCACTTTATCCTTATATACCAGTATCCCCTATTTTAAATGTCAAAGCGAACCTACTTAACTTTGTACTACCGCCCTTTAACCTTCCTACATACCAATTAGCTTACACAACCCGCATTATAAATAAACAAATCACTGAACTTTATACTTATTCTACAGAATGTGCTAGCTTACTATTTTCCTATATTTCACTATTTTCCTATAATTTAATTTATCTCGAGAGCTAGACTACCAACTCGTTTTACAAGCGATAAATTTTCCCTTTCGATCTTATTGTGTTTCTATGCACTTCAAACCTGTTTTGGTACATAGTGCATTTACACTCAATATCGTATAGAATCTAGATATAAACTTTACTCTTATATTCCGGCTTCCATTGAAAATATACGAACTAACTTACAATCTATAAATTAGTGCCACATACGTCTATAGAACTACACCGGATATCCCCAATAACGATAACTCCTTTGGATTACACCGGCGGTCAACTAGCCGAACCTACAGACACGTGTAAGCTATGTTAATAACTGGTGGAGGCGCAATGGCCCAGTGGTTAGGGCAGCGGACTCGCGGTCATAGGATCGCGGTTTCGATTTCCAGACCGGGCGTTGTGAGTGTTTATTGAGCGAAAACACCTAAAGCTCCACGAGGCTCCGGCAGGGGATGGTGGTGATCCCTGCTGTACTCTTTCACCACAACTTTCTCTCACTCTTACTTCCTGTTTCTGTTGTACCTGTATTTCAAAGAGCCGACCTTGTCACTCTCTGTGTCACGCTGAATATCCCCGAGATCTACGTTAAGGGTACACGTGTCTGTGGAGTGCTCAGCCACTTACACGTTAATTTCACGAGCAGGCTGTTCCGTTGATTCGGATCAACCGGAACCCTCATCGTCGTAACCGACGGAGTGCTTCCTGTATGTTAATAACTAATTACGAGACCTTAGATTGAACAAACTCACTTCTCATCTATCATACAACGGATTCATTAAACTTTGAACCTAACTAAAACATAAGACCATCAAATTATTTAACATTTTCTTCTTCTTGTTTTGCCTTACACTGTCTTTCTCTCCATTCCCGTTTGTTTATCTTTGTTTTCTTCGTTCTGATGATGTATATCAATTGCAATGAGGTAAATACATATTTACCCCAAGCCTGATATACAGAAACGGATGTAAACTTACTCTGTCATACTCCCATCTTACTTAATTAAATAATGGCTTCATAGCACCAAAGATTCACTTCTCATTGTTATTTACTTCCCCAATTTCTTGTCGTCTATATATACATGAAACTACGGTTTACCTTTAAATTACCCACTACTGTATACCTTATAACAAGGACCATACATACTGAGGTAATTACCAGGAGTGCCTCTGGATAAATCTATCCCTTAGATGGTTTTCATACATCTAAATTATTATCTTATATCTATATATATATATATATATATATATATATTTTATATTTTTACTTGTTTCAGTCATTTACTGCGGCCACGCTGGACCACCGCCTTTAGTCGAACAAATTGCCCCCAAAACTTATTTTTTGTAAGCCTAGTGCTTATTCTATCTGTCTCTTTTGTCGAACCGCTACACTACGAAGAAGTAAACACAGCAACATTGTCTGTCAAGCGATCGTGGAGGTGAAACATACATACATACATACATACATATATATATATATATATATGTATGTATATATAACTTAGATAAAAACATAGATATGTTTCAACCAAAGATTGGTCCAGGCAATGCCTAAATTAATAGCACCACCTGATAGGATTACCTAAATCCTTTTTAAGTCAAGTTTTGTGGTATCATGGTCTATTCTAGTAGGGAGTTCTTGTGGAGTGAGTTGTATCCAGCTATACGTGGCTCATCTGGTATTCTCTGGAGAAATTTGTCCAGATTCCGTTTAAATGTGATGGGCTCCTTTTCCTCTTTGATCTGTTTTGGGACAATGTTAAATAGTGCAGAGCCTGATGAGGAAAAGAAATTGTGTTGCAGTGTATTTATGCGTTGTGATCCTGAACTGGGTAGGGGAGGTAAGGCCCGTGGTGCTGAACTTGGATGAATTTTAAAGCTAATGTTGAGGTCGATTGGGCAATGCTAGCAGTATATTCTCCACGTCGTGCAAATTTTATACTGCTCGCGGCGGCGCTGGAGAGAGTAGAGTTTGAAGGCTTTAAGGCGGTCCCAGTAATCGAGATCAGTCATGCGCTTAATTCATTTAGTGAATGACCTCTGGACTCACACACACACACACAGACACACACACACACAGACACACACACACACACATACACCACACACACACACATATATATATATATATATATATATATATATATGAGTGGTGTGTGTGTGTGTATATGTATATGATATATATATACTATATATATAATTATATATATTATATATATATATAATATATATATATATATATACGACGGGCTTCTGGTGCCAAATCCACTCAGAAGGCTTTGGTGGGCCGTGGCTTATATTAGAAGACACTTGCCGAAGGTGCCACGGAAGCATGTGGTTGGTAAACAAGTTTCTTACAACACTGCCACGCCTGTGGCTATATATACAATCACACACACAGAAATACGTATATAGTGTAATCTTATATTTGAACGACCCTGTTTAACCTATGCCCAAACAACAACAACAATAACAAGAACTGGAATTGTAAGTATAGCTACTGAGTTAACAAAAGCAAAAAATAAAATTTAAAAAAAAAACCAGGAAGAACTGCACCAGGGGCAATAACAACGACAACCACAGAAATAACAAAATGCTATAGAATTACATGTTTAAGAGACTTAGAATTAAGCACAATATCAGCAGTTAGCGACAGAGATAATTGCAACGGCAGTAGTAACAATGGCGTTAGCATCATTATCGCTAGCATCCTCAGTACCGTGGCAACAACGCCCATCAACGCGCTGGAGACGATGATCGTTAAAGGCTCTGTTGAAACTACCTCTTGTTCCACTACCGCCGTCACGCCCCTCACTCCCTCGCCACCACCACTATAACTACTACCGTCACTATCGCTACCGTAACCAAAACCACCACTGTCACGACCACAAACACCACCAGAAGCGCCACCACCACCGCAGCCACGGCCACAATCCCCACCACTATAACCACCACCACCACCACCACCACCACCACCACCACCACCACCACCACCACCGCTACAACTACCACCATCACTATCACTACCACCAGAAGTGCCACTACCACCGCAACCACGGTTACAATCCCCACCACCACCACCACTACAACTACCACCATCACTAATCACCACCACCAGAAGCGTCATCACTACCGAAACCAAGGCCACAATCTCCACCACCACCGCAACCACGGGTAGAATCACCATCACCACCACCACCACCACCACAACCACCACTACCACCATCACTATCACCACCACCGCAACCACGGCCACAATCCCCCCCCACCACCACTACAACTACCACCATCACTATCACAATCACAGCTAAAACCACCACCTCCACCATTACAACTAACACCATCATTATCACCACCTCAGCCAAAACCACCACCACTACCACAAAAAACCAGCGGAAACGCCACCACCACCGCAACCACGGCCACAATCCACCACCACCACCGACACTACTGCAAAAGCTACCACCACCACCACCACCACCACCAACCGCTATTACAACCGCCATAATCACTATCCCTCTCACCAGTATCTTCGCCATCGCCAACAATACCGCCATTGATGTTCCAGTCATCATCACCACAACAACAATCACAACTGTCATCGCCACCGTCCAACATCAGCACACACGTTACGAATTAACGAGGGAGACTTTACGTGCCCTATGGGCCTGCTAGAAATCACAGTGAAAGATGCCTTGGAAAATGGCACGTTGAATAGTATGTTCTTGTGTTCCTTAAACTGTGAAATATAATGGGATGGTCATGAATGGCCGGTCTTTGATCATAAGGCTTTTGGTTCAGAGATAACGACGCTCAACGCATCACAAGTACTAAAACCAACAGCAGCCCCCCTGAAAGCCCCTTCGCCACCCCCGCTATCAAAATACAACAAAAACTAACACCAAGCGACACCCTTTCACCGTCACCAGTATAATAACCAAAAGCATCACAGTAGTACCAACAGTAGCAGCAGCAGCAGCAGCAGTACCACTAGTTCCACCCTCACCAACACCAACACCACTAACAACAATGACATCACCACTACCACCGCCACCACCACCGCCACCACCACCGCCACCACCTCCGGTTCCAGTACCAACTACAACATCAACAATACCGATAATTGCTGCAACAGTTTGGCTGAATACAGTTACGTGTTGGAACGCCTAACAACGGTAACCATAGCTACCATTACACCATGGAAAACATTAATTTAGCAATATATATGTATATAATCCATAGCAACAAGAAGGAAGGTAACAGTTGATGAATCTATTAGTCATGTGTTTTAATGATAGCGACATTGGTTGCTGGCTGAATCTATAGAGGAAAGGACAACCGGATAAACGGCCAACCGGATAAGTGGTCATGGGTTCGTTTCATAACTCTGGAACATTAGTTGTGTCTTTTTTTTTCTTTTCTTTTAGAGGACTCTTCTGTCGTAAATGACAGATCAGGGTTCCGCAATCTCCTGGCGAACAACCTGTGCAAATGCTTTGCTTATAAGGATCAAATGTTTATGCTGTACGTTAGCTTACACTCTCCATCAGATCGATATTAACCTGTACAGGTGCAAGGAGTGTCATGCGTCAGATGTCGCAGTGATCGAAGATTAAAGTGAAATGAAATGTTTTGGTCTAGAAAGCAACGTACTGCTTGGTTCTCGAACTATAAAACCACAATCTTGCGATTTGAGCGCAACGCCTTAAACAATAAACCACGCGCCTTCTGAACATCAACCACAAACAAATGGGAGAATGCCTGTGGAGTCAGTTGACTTGTTAGGAAAAGCGCATAGTGCTGTCTTTAAAATGAAGCAAAATTGTTTAAAGCAGTCAAGGACAAAATATGACAAAATATGGACAAAATATGTCAAATGACTCCACGGTCACGATTGCTTCTACGTCTACTTTAAACACAGCTGACCTTTGGCTGGGCAACAACATCTTGTAACTCTCGGTGTATTAAAATTCAATGCATTGTATCACAATATTTTGTTGAATACAATTTAACTACGCAATGTGTCGATAAAATGTTACGATCTAAGCTAGTATTGGACATAAGGCCTTGTGTATGAAAAAATGTTACGGGAGTCGACCGCTACAAGCTTCAAAGGAGTAAAATTTCTTTTTTATATTAAGCTGGGAAATGAATGGAATGCTTGGTGTTTGTCTTGTTGTGGCTCCCCACTCCTAAAATAATGGGGATTAGGCCTGGGTGTATATTATAGTAAAACGTTAGGAATGCTTTTCTGCCATTACCTAACGACAAGAGTACGTAACGAGCATGAATGCAAACACACATGCGTACAATACTTAGAGAAGACATCATTCATTAGAGTGTATTATAATCAAATGTATAATAACAGACGATGGATAATTGTCAGCTCATCCATCGTCTGTTATTATACATTTGATCATATACACACACACACACACACACACACACACACACACAACACACATATATATATATATATATATATATATGTATATATATATATATATATATATTAAGTATAGGAAAGAATGGAGCTGAACGAAGATTTAACAAAATTCCTTTATTTTATTTTCGACATATGTTTCGAAGTCTGCAAAGTCCCTAATTCCGATTGAATAAGGAGTCCATTTTGCAGCTTTTTCTTCAGGAAAATCCAGGAACTTAATTCTCCAACAAAATGCACAACAAGCTTTTCGACAAACGCTCACGAGCAGCCCATGAAATTAATGAATTATCCGTAATAAGATAATTCATTTATCTACTTCAATATATATATATTTTTACTTTTTATTTTTTACTTTTTATTAAAATTTTATGTATTGATTAAGTCTTTCCTTGTTTGTTTTGCAAAATAGTGGTTTTGTCTCTAATTAATATTATATAATATTTTACTATAAAATTGGATTTAATCCTAAATCTGATTTTTTCCCTGTAAATTTGGATTTATTCCCTAATATTTATTATTATATATATATATAATTAACAGAATGAGATAAAAATCCAAAGCAGTGAAAGGTTTCAGAACATTTATAAATAGAAGGTCTTACAGCTGTTTCCGGGATATTTTATATATCCCTTCATCGGAGACGGTGTGAGAAAATGGTTAAGCAATAGAGCAATAGTTATTCTAAAGAAGGTAACTATTGCTTAACCATTTTCTCGTACCGTCTCCGATCGATGAAAGGATATATGAAATATCCGGGAAACAGCTGTAATACCTTCTCTTTATAAATGTTCTGAAATCTTACACAGCTTCGGATTTTTATCTTATTCTGTTAATTATATATATATATGCATGCTAATATATGACCTACGATGGACTCCTCATTCGCATAATCACCGAACCTGGAGCTTAACTACTGTCCGTCCAAAACACTTACCCAGCATTGCCTGACACCTTTGGATCCTCTTGACACCATTACCTCTCATAACCTATATATATATATATATATATATATATATATATATATATATATACATACATACGCACACACACACACACATATATATATATATATACACATACATATATATATATATATATATATTATATATATATATATATATATATACATACATACATACATACATACATACATACATACATACATGTATATATGTATATAAAGGCGGCTAGGAGATAGAATCGTTAGCACGCTGGAAGAAATGCTTGGCATATTTCGCCCGTCGCTGCATTCTGAGTTCAAATTTCAAAGAGGTGGACTTTATCTTTCATCCTTCGGGTAGATAAATTAAGTACCAGTGGAACACTGGGGTTCGATAATCGACTAGTCCTCTTCCCCCGAATTTCATGCCTTGTGCCTTTAGAATGGATTATATATATATTATATATATATATATATATATATATATAATATATATATATACGCACGTCTGCAGCTTTTCATCAATTATAAATATTATATATCTTATTGGAAAGTAATGACTATGATCTCCGACATGCATCCCGAGACCGAAGAGAATTAAAGAGGCAACACACCAGAACTAATGGTTATGTGATACATATCGCATCAATATATTGAATTACTCTTTGATTGCAGACCTGGTCCATTTATTTGCAAAAGATGGGTTGCTAAAATTGATCGAATGGCTAAAAGTCGTTGGTAAACCAGAGGAAATATCGAGCGTGTTGTTCATGAACAGGTAAAAGAAACCGAATGAAGTATATGGGACAGGAAACTTGTCTCAGGAGATGCGCTGTAAGATCGATCGAAATATAGACTTCATCACATGGATCTATTGGGCAAACATTATACAAATAATGCCTAAGGTTGTGCAGTGTGAGGTGGATACCTAGATCTTATGACTGCACAGGGGTCTTACAAACATATCTATCTATCTATCTATCTATCTATTTATCTATCTATCTATCTATCTATCTATCTATCTATCTATCTATCTATCTATCTATCTATCTATCTATCTATCTATCTATCTCTATATGTAAATTACATGCATGTATATGTACGTAAGTGTGTGTATGTATTTGAGAGAATATAAATTACATATATAAATTCGAGATGATAATTACATAGGCATTTAACTGACATAACCTAACACGTCTGGGATTAACGATGGCAAAATTGCAAAATTACTAATAAAACCGCTGAAGCATAATACCACACAGGTGAAAATGATTGCGAAAGCCTCTTATTTTTTTACCATAATGAAAACATTTTCGTTTATACTTGCCTTCATATTTTGATGTATTGTTTTTAGAAAAATCTTATCTTTGCATCTTTGATCATTAAACGTTATAATTTAAATAGGAAAAGAATATACAAAATCTCTATAAAATATACATATTGATGTCTTTCAAGAATTGCAACTGTTTAAAAGCCACTTATTTTAGCGGTATATAAAATATAATTTACAAAGTGTTGAACCGTGGACAATAATTAATAAAATTATACTTTGATGTTTAATCTGAATGGAAGAGAAAAAAATTACATTGTAACAAGAATAGTTTTAAATGGCTCCTTGTGTGGGGGTAGGTGTGGATGTGTTTGTTTGTGTGTGTTTGCTTTTGTGTGTTTGTGTGTGTGAGTGTGTGTGATGTGATTAAATGTTGGCGAAACAAAACAACAGAAATGGAAAGAATATATTTCTTGTAACTTCAAATCACCCTCGTAATTTCTCTTACACATCTATATATATATATATATAAACGTATATATATATATATATATATATATATGTGTGTGTGTGTGTGTGTGTGTGTGTATATAGAAACATATATGTATGTGTATATATATATATATATTATATATATATATATACACACACGTATGTATATGTGTAAGTGTATTTATGTATATATATATTTTTATGCACACACACATACGCACACACACACACACACATATATATATATGTATGTATAAGTGTTTGTATGTGAATATATATATGTGTATATATATATATATATTATATATATATATATGTCTTTCACTATACATGTGTATGTGTCTAGTGATTAGGAGAGAGATAGAGTGTTTGAGAGAGAGAGAGAGAGAGGAGAGAGAGAGAGAGAGGAAGGGAGAAACAGAGTGAAAGAGCATGTAGATACTTTCGCTCCGTACACCGATACGCTGCAATTTCGTATCCCTTAACTTCCTTTCCATTCCATGCAAGCTTTGATATTTTGTCATATATCTTCTGGTCCCCTTGATCTTGGCATTTCGTATTATTAGAAATGTAGTGATGGTAGTGGTGTATGTTACAGTACAGATATTCATCTTATTTATTCTTACGGTGTTTAAAAAAATCATTTTCTGTTTCCAATTCCTAAATATGCGCTCTATTTCGATGTTTGAATAAAGCGCATGTATGGTAGCATGGTTAAGGCTTCCTCTTAGCCTATGTTTAGTCTTCTATTCTACATCTTATGTATTCACGTATATATGCACACACACACACACACACACTCGTACACACGCGCTCACACACACACAAATTTATAAGTACACATTTATCAATATGAATGAAGGCGGCGAGCTGCCAGAAACGTGAGGACGCCGTGCGAAATGCCTAGCGGTATTTCGTCTGCCGCTATATTCTGAGCTCAAATTCCGCCGAGGTCGACGTTGCCTTTCACCCTTTCGGGATCGATAAATTAAGTATAAGTTGCATACTGGGGTCGATCTAATTGACTGGCTCCCTACCCCAAAATTTCGGGCCTTGTGCCTAGAGTAGAAAAGAAAATGGATGTATGTATTTATATATCTATCAGGTCATCCCATAAGTTCTGTCCGATTTTACTTTTCTTAAAATTGAATGAAATTTAATAGATTTTAGAATGCCTAATGGAATTAAAAATTATCTTTATGCATTTGTGTACACTTAAACTAATTAAATATTATTTTACAGAATAATAGATTTAAAATTTCGTTCATTAAAACCATTTCTGACATGGAAGTCTCCAAAGAGCATTTAAGGCACACAATACTTTATGAGTACAAAAAAGGAAACTCTGCAGCCGAAGCGACTCGAAACATACTCACTTTATGGGAAAGAATGTTTGAATGAAAGAACTTGCAGAAGATGGTTTGCAAAATTCAGAAGTGGAGATTTCAGCCTTGATGATGAAGATCAAACAGGATGTCCTGTTGAGGTTGATGATAAGCTCCTTGTGGAACTACTTGAAGAAAATCCCGCATTATCAGTTGAAGAATTGTCAATAAAGTTTAGTTGAAACCGTAGAACTGTTCATCGTCATCTTCAGCAACTTGAAATTATTCCTAAACTTGGAAAATGGGTGCCTCATGAATTGTCAGAAAGCAACGGCAAATCCCGAGTTGACATCTGCTCTTCTCTTCATTCTCCTAAACTCATTTTACCCTTTTTGGATAGACTTGTGACTGTTGACGAAAAATGGATTTTCTATCGAAATGTTAAACGTTGTAAACAGTGGCTTGGTAAAAGGGGAAAAAAACTCAACCACAACCGAGAAGGGAACTTCATGTAAAAAGGTTCTTCTCTCTATCTGGTGGGATTGAAAAGGAATAATTCACTTTGAATTGTAACCATCTAACGCAACATTCAATGCTTAAGTCTACTGTCAGCAATTAGAGCGTTTGAACCATACTTTGAAGGAAAAAATACCCGCTTTAGTGAATCGAAAAGGCGTGATGTTTCATCAGGACACTGCAAAGATCACATTACAGAAGATCGAAGAGCTTGGCTGGGAAAAAATACCTCATCCACCTTATCCTCCCGACCTTGCTCCTTCAGACTACGACTTGTTTCGTAGTTTACAGAATCATTTGGGGAACATAACTTTTGCAATCCAGGAGGTGGTCGAAATTGACATTTCAGAGTTCTTCGCTTTGAAACCAAAAGAGTTTTACATTGATGGGATTAAAAAGCTTGTAAATAGATGGAAGGAAGTCATAAATAATCAGGGAAAGTACGTTGATGATTACATTTCAATTAAATATAACATTTGATCACTTGTTTTCTTTATTCAAAATTAAGACAGAACTTATGGGATGACCTGATATATTGGGAAAAGTATGTTAAATACAAAATGCAGTTTATATCATTTGTAACCTATGTAAGTTTTACCTTTGTGCTTATTTGTAATCGTTGCATTAGTTGCTTCAAGGACAACTGGCTGTTGAACTACAACAGATCTTCGAGAAAACATTTTGTTGCCTTATATTACACAGATCAAATGGTTTAGATCTGTGTAAACAATGCAATAAATTATACCCTTGAAAACCAGTTGTGGTTTGTGTTACCCTGGATTTTGAATATCCACTGCAGAGTATGCGAATAACAACAATGGTGAAATCTACGAAAGGGATCGAGTGATATAATATGAATCTTGTATTTACAATATTTTTTTCGAACATAGCTGGTATAGTTCTAATTTCAGCAGTAGAGTAATACACACATAATTTTACAGGAAGTAGACTGGATGATGAAATTCTACGCGGATCTCTAGTGAGTAGCGTTGTATAGAGTTCTTTCAAATCATGTGGACCTGGGTCAAACTGTTATTACAAAAATAAATGTAACTCCTACAAAATGTGATGAGAGCCTCTTTCATCTGTCCATTTCCTCTTATACGTATATATATATATGTATGTATGTATGTATGTATGTATGTATGTATGTATGTATGTATGTATGTATGTGTATATGTATGTATGTATATATGTATGTATGTACGTATGTATGTACGTATGTATATATGTATGTATATATGTATATATGTATGTATGTATATATATGTATGTATGTACGTATGTATATATGTATATATGTATATATGCATATGTGTATGTATGTATGTATGTATGTATGTATGTATGTATGTATGTATGTATGTATGTATGTATGGAAAAGAATTTCTATACAGAGTAAAACGACGTCAGCTGTAGGTGGAAACCGAGTTGTGAGGTGGGGTCTGACTCTCTGGGAGTTTAATTATCTATAAAACACTGGTAACAAATAACATACAATCTTTATGCAATACAGAGCAATGAAAGCAACAGGGGGAGAAAATAAACGGAAGACTAATAATTTATTTCTCTGTCGGGTCAGTCAAATGACCCAGACGGATTATATCTGACGTAAGGCCTATTAAATGAACCAATTACTTCAAGTATCGTTCACCGTTTCCTCCCGTATCTTGCCTCTCCCACAAATCGATTTGTTTCTCTAAAAATTTGTTTTTCTCATTCTAGTGTGTCTCCATTAGCTTTTCTCTTTTGTATTCCGCTTTTTCTCCTCCTACTTCATTTTCCCTTTATTTGTTACCCGCCAGCAATTCTACTGTTTGTTTCTTTCTCTCGCCCATCTTCTTTTATTCATTTCCACCATTAATTGTGAAGAGATCTCTCCATACGGTTTTCAGATTCTATTATTTTATTATTATATTCTAACTTTATTAAAACTGCTTTGTTTTGTCTTTCTTTGATTCACTTAAACTATTTATTCGTGTCACTTCAGTAACGAGAGGGGCCTTGTAGCAGAACGCCTACAACTAGCAAGAAACCAACAAATAAATATCGCAAATAACTAAATTGTTGACTATCATAGAAATACTTACAATGTTTTATAAGGAATAATTGAAGCCAAGCCTTTTTCCTTTTCACATTTTGAGTCAGTTCTAAGATTCGTTCTCATGAAAAGTCATATATGTAATAATTCAATGTTTTTGCATTCATTGACTGCCGTTAAGCAATAAATGGACGTTATTATTAGGAATGAGATGCCACCGAAGTCGACTTTGCCTTTCATCCCTTCGCAGTCGATAAAATTACATCGAACCCAAGTTGAGAACTGGGATCGATGTAATTGTCTCCAGAATTTCAGGCCTTGTTCCTATAACAGAGAGAAATTATTTGAAAAGTAAAGGGCAACGAGCTGGCGAAATCGTTAACACGCCGGACAAAATGCTTTGCGGCATTTCGTCTTTCTGCACGTTCTACGTTCAAATTCCACCTGGGTGAGAGAAGAATTAGCAGATATTTTATTTTATTTGCGACTATGTCAGAAAAAAAAGTTATTGATTAATTAGAGTGTCGAACAAAATATCTTGTCGTAAGTGTTCTGATTCTTAAAGTTCTGAGTCCATTACCTCTGAAGATCAATATTGTCTGTCATTCTTAGGTCATCGATAAAATAAGGTATAAGCAATAGAGAATTTCGTACAAAAATACCAGCAAAGATACGTATGTAAAAGTCATTAAATATTAACAATGAACGCTAATTAGTAAATACATTGAAAACATCCAATATAAATGTTGAATCATTCTTAATCTTCTGTTATATTTCCATTCACATCTAGAATTCATAGCAGGAATATTAAATCGACATCGTTACATGACAGGTACTGGATCTTTTCGGTTTGAACGGCAGTTTTTAACATAATTTCTAGGTAACTAAAAAAATTTTAAACTTCGTATACTGGAAGAATGTGTTTATAAAACATCTTTTTCTCTTGGTTTTATTGAGAAAATTTTATAGTTTGTAAGATATTTGTTTTTTTTTCTTCAATTTCTTCAATTTCAACCAATCAATGATGTGTATTGAGGTAAAAAACATTCTGTGCCGCATGAATATGTCCCTCGTTTAAGAAACAGATTTGGTTTATTTACATTTGTGAAGAAAAAAAGATACCCTTCCCCCCACCCCTAACCCTAACCCTAAAATAGATTGAAATGCAATAGATCGATACTAGGGTCATAATTATGGGTGACAATTTCATATGACACCGCTAGAAAAAACTGCCGTTCAAACCGAAAAGATCCCAGGTACTTTATTTTATTGCTCTCGAGAAGCTCAAGCGCAAAACTGGGATCTTTTCTCTTTGACCGGCAGATTTCTAAAATAATTTCTTTGTAACTAAACACTGCTAAACCTCGTATACTGGTAGAATGTGTTACATAAAACATCTTTTTCCCTTGGCTTTCTTGAAAAAATTCTGTAGTTTGTAAGCAATTTATTGTTAAATTACGGAATTAGCAATAATAGTACACACCTCCCACGTGAGGAATGGAATAACCTAGTCACTATGAGTGAAGAGAAGTACCAGAGTACGTAGTAGGTGGTCAGAGATAATCGTGTCCTTATTAGTATTACTAAGTATAATCTGTACCGAAGCGGGCGTTATAACAATCTAACAGTCTAAGGATTATAACAGTGGCGACGAGGATTTAAAGAACTCACGAGGAATGAATAAACTTGACGAGGATAAACCAATTCACGTGGAGTTAATAGAAACTCTAAGAGGAGTTAATAATTCACAAAGTTTTGTTGTATGAGTTTTACAACAACAACAAATAATATTACAGCAACTCATTCTTCTCGTGGAAGGCGCGGGCCTAGTGATTAAGGTCTAATGATTAGGCCTAGTTATTAGGGGCGTTGCACTCACGAAAGTGTGGTCATGGTTTCGATTCCCAGACCGAACATTGCGTTTTGTTTTTGACCAAAGTACTTTATTTCACGTTATTCTTGTTCACTCAAATATAAATGAAGAACCCTGCAACAGACAGGCGCCTCGCTCGGTTGAATGTTGTGTGGTAGCGGTGATTTATACGCCAAAGAAACCAGAGTAATCAACCTATGAGTAACTGGGCTCGAAACTACTTATTTTTACTGTTCACTATTTCAGTTTCAACATACTCTTACGCAATTACACATTCACACAAATGTAGCAAAACTATTGTTTTTCTCATAAAGAAGGCAACATGTCTGAAATGTGAAGGGACAGTATATAAACCAGTATTACATCATGGTGGCAATTGTGCAACAAAATATGATTTCAAACACATCTTAGTGAATTTTACAACGAAGCATAAAATAGATAACATTGATTTGACAGCTAATAATTTTAAAGAGAGTCATATAATAACATTAATATCAAGGACGTTGGTAGCATCTACATAGTACAAAATATATATAAAAAAATAAACTGATGATAGATGTGTTAATCGACAAGTTTGCACATGGCAAACACAAAATGTGCTTTGTGTGAAGAATACACAGATGACATATGTAATATAGTAAGTGGTAACTTCACAAATTGAAGACAAGAATTCCATATACAATGTATGAACAACAGTCATATAACATATGATGATAGAATTCAACAGAACACGGATGACGTTGCAAAGACGAATGCGAGAGTAGAAGCGCTAACATATAGTTATATATTAAGACTCTTAAAGCCGGCTATACGCTTTTCCTGGCGTATACAGAACGAAGATCCCCAAGTTACCTTCCTGAACGGGACGCTGGTCCGCTGCAGTGCTTAAGGCTAGTTATTATTTTAAGAGGACAAAACAAGTCGCTTATATCAACCCCAGTACTACAGGGTGATTGGAAAGTAACTCCCTATTTTAAAATGCTTATAATTTATTTATTAACTATAAATTTTTTTCTCAAATTTGTTGTGTATGTTCTTTAATGTATGGGAATTGATTCCATGTTGTTTTTTTTTCAGTTTGATTATGTTATTTGAAATTTAGAAGCCCAACAAACATGGCTGGATGTTTTACTGTGCAGGAGCGTGCCCAGCTAGCTGCACATTACGAAGTTTGGTGATTAGTTGTTCAAGTGCAAAGATGGTGGAGGATCATTAGAGGAAGACATGCTCAAGTTGATGGAAAGATAATCAAGAATTGTCATGCAACATTCTTCATTACAGGATTTGTAGCTGATACTTGAAGTGGCCGTCCTTCCAATTCATCAAGGTCCGCATGACTGGCTGGCCAGAAGCCCTGATCTAATACCCTGCGACTGTTTTCTTTGGGGTTGGTTACAGGAGGAAATCCTCTCTACCAAACCAATGACTTTGGAAGAACTTGAAGGGTGAATACAAGAAGTTATGTCTTTCATTACACAAAACTTCCTGATGAAATCAGTTAATGTGGTTCCCAAGCGGCTTCAGAAGCTGGTGGTGAATGCTGATGCCTATATCAAATTTTAAATAAAATTCCATGCTATACTCTTTCTTTACATATTCGTTTTTTCTAAAAATTATAATTAATAAATAAATTATAAGTATTTTAAAATAGGGAGTTACTTTTCAATCACCCTGTAGAGTGATACTTGACGTTACTTTACTGCTGCGAACGATACAAAGCAAAGAAAATAGACGTGGGTCAGTGATGAGTAGTTTACGAAGTCTCTAACATAAACGCCTGTTTCAATCGCTATCTTTATAAATATGGCGGCAAAACGATATCGTCGAAATTGAATTGTAAGATATAGTAAGAAGCATCATAATTTCTTAATTTCCAAAGAAAATACAAACAGGGGTAATGAAGACTGCAAGATACGAACCAGAAATTGAAAGGTTGAGCAAATTATCTTTTAATTGTTTCGCTTATTGGACTGTGGTCAAGCTGGGGCAAGTTATAAAGACATTAATTAGGATGAACGAGATATTTCTTCCACATCAGTTTTCATTCTTTCTTTCTTCGTTAGTTTGCTATCAGGTAAGTCATTGATCAAAGGTTATTGATCAAAGCTGTTTAGATTTAACTAGAAAGAAAACACCGCTCCTTTACTTTCTTCACGAATTTCTTGCACGAATACACTCTCAGGCACGTATATACAAACACCTATTATTCTCTCACCCTCTCTTTCTCTTTCCCTCTCCCTTTCTCTTTCTTTCTCTCACTCTGTCTATCTGTCTTTCTACATGTGTACCTGTCTATTTATCTATGTATCTGTCTCTGTTTATCTCTCTCTCTTATTTGTACAGTCATACCTATGTACTTGTTTCAAATTTTGGTACAAATCCAACAATAATTCTGTGCTCGGCCGGTGTTTATTTTACCGAACTTGGTGGAATTTGAACTCAGAACGTATAGAAGGACGAAATGCCGCTAAACATTTTGCGAGGCTCGGTAAAGATTCTGCGTCCACGTCGCCTTATATATGAATATATGTATATATATATTCGATTCAAAAATGATTCTTTTTGTGACGAGAAAGTAGCATAATGCAAGCTTCCAAACGCTGCAGTTTCTGATTTTCATTGAGTTCATGTGCAATATATTTACCCACCTTTTTCCATTTTCCGAGTTGAACTAGGTGAGTCAATATTGTTTGCTTGCTAATACCAAACAACAACGAAAATTCACAGGCTCTTTGAGATGGCCCTGACTCGACGGTTGTTTTCAGTTCGTCATTAACATTCTTTCTTGTCGTCCGCATTGCTATTTTGTGAGGTCAAAGTTACCAGAACGAAATTTTGCAAACCGATTTGATAGTGTGTTGGGTAATAAAATTAGAATGAAATACTGCATTAATGTTCCGAGCTGTCTGTGATGCTGTCTTTCCAAGAAGACATATTTCAAAACTGCACGAATTTCCCACTTATCCATCTCTAAACAAAAATAGCAGAAAACGATTTATAAATAATTTATAAAGCGCAAAATGAGCAGCTTTCAAAATTTACCATATACCCTACTACAAATTTCATACTTGACGACGACGACATATATACTCACACGCGCACGCGCGCGCGTACACACAAACAACACACTCATATATACATATATATATAGGCGTAGGAGTGGCTGCGTGGCAAGTAGGTTGCTTATGATCAAGATGGTTCCAGGTTCAGTCAAACTGCGTGGCAGCTTGGCCAGGTGTACTCTACTATAGCTTCTGGCCGACCAAAGCCTTGTCAGTGGATTTGGTTGGCGGAAACTGAAAGAAGCCTGTCGTAAAAATGTATATATATATGTATGTATATGTTTGTGTGTCTGTGTTTGTTCCCCCTCTATCGCTTGACAACCGATGTTAGTATGTTTACGCCCCCATAACCTAGCGGTTTTGCAAAAGAGACTCATAGAATAAGTACTTGGCTTACAAAGAATAAGTCCCGGGATCGAATTGTTCGACTAAAGGCGGTGCTTCAGCATAGCCGCAGTCAAGTGACTGAAACAAATAGAAGAATAAAAGAATATCTATATATGACGGGCTTCTTTCAATTTCCGTCTACCAAATCCACTCATAAAGCTCTGGTCGGCCCGATGCTATACAAGAAGACACTTATCCAAGGTGCCTCACAGTGGGATAGAACCCGGAACCATGTGATTGGGAAGCAAGCTTCTTATCACACAGCCACTCCTGATATATATATATATATATATATATATATATATATATATATGTATGTATATATATATATATATTATATATATATATATATATATATAATATATATATATATGTATGTATGTATGTATGTATATATCTATAAAGAACGAATTGAAAGATTCAAACATGCATAAGATGGAATGTCTTACATTATTCGATCTCACACCCTGCTGATCCCGTCGAAGTCTATCTTTTTGTGATTGACGAAGAAAACCCCTGTGTGTCCTCGAGTCGATTCTATTCCGGTCTGTCTTATTTTTCCGGGCTATCGCCTCAGTTCAGATTTTCTGAGCAATTAGTGTAAGGTTTGTGTTGCCTAGAAGAATACAGTAAAGTCTACGTGTGTCTGTGGAATACTCGGCTGTTTTCCCGTTAATTATAAGTATGTGTTCAGTTAAAGAAACGAACAGATGTTCATCGTAGATACTGACGGAGTATCCAACTTCTAAGCACAAATATACACACACACTTTTTATGTATTTGCATGCCTATATATTTGTTCGAACATAAATCAGACGCAGAAAGCCTTATGCATGGAGATATTTAATATTTAAACAATGTGAGTTTGGCAAAGTTATGAAACGCTGTAAACAAACTTGTCTGAAAACTTGACAACGCTGATATTTGGTATGAGAAATATTTCTGCGAATCAAAAACCGAAATAATCTGTCTTATATCGGTGGTTGTACCATTGTTTAGCACTTATGCTGGCACAGTCATTTGCTATCCCGTACCTTAGCAACTAAGTAGATTTTATGGCATGCTGAAGACAAGAGCGAAGCCGATACTGCAACAGTACACATCCGAGTATTTACGTTGTCATAGCAATAAAGATAGTAAATGAGAATTAAATGATTAGGTATATTGTTGAGAGAAGATTTTCTTTATTCGTTCTTTCTATCTATCGTTGATATTGAATATGTTTGTTTTCAATATTTTTGCTTAATTTTCCGGTAATGTTGCTCGTTCGTTATATTTCTAGCTGTTTCGTCTGATGCTGGTTTTCAACGATGTTTGAAAACATCTAAAAACAGACGCCCAATTCAGAAGACGTGGTAAGCAATGTACGGCAGAGACAAGTGATCGCAATAAACATGACCCATATTTTCAATCAGCTAAATCATGTCTGCATCCATGAAAACAAAAGCAATAGAGAATTTCGTACAAAAATACATGCAAAGATACGTATGTAAAAGTCATTAAATATTAGCAATGAACGCTAATTAGTAAATACATTGAAAACATCCAATATAAATGTTGAATCAGTCTTAATCTTCTGTTATATTTCCATTCACATCTAGAATGCATAGCAGGAATATTAAATCGACACCGTTACATGACAGGCACTAGATCTTTTCGGTTTGAACGGCAGTTTTTAACATAATTTCTAGGTAACTAAAAAAATTTTAAACTTCGTATACTGGAAGAATGTGTTTATAAAACATCTTTTTCTCTTGGATTTATTGAGAAAATTTTATAGTTTGTAAGATATTTGTTTTTTTTTCTTC
>NC_043000.1:28527165-28552165 GCF_006345805.1 Octopus sinensis | reverse complement strand
CACATAATTGAAGTATAGGAATAAGCCTGTTCACATTTATACTATTATATCCATCCAATGTTTATATCTTTCTATATAGCACGTACACTGGAACTAAAATGTAGCTTTAGTTAAAGAATATTTTTTTCGCTAAATGTGTCAATAGTAAAATATTTCTGTGTAAACGTGAAGTAAACATCGGAGATGCTTTCCACACAGAACTGCAGGAATTTCGAAGAAGTTTTGAAAGCTCTTCTGAATATATTGCAACGATGGAAATCTTTTCGTATTTTTAGGAGGTCTTTCAGTATCAAAATCGTTCATCCATTTTCCTGTACGCTTCGCCTGAGTGCGACAGCGGAGATTGAATTAGTCTTCGTTTCTAGAAGGTTTTCACCTGCGGTCTTTCGCTAACCGCGCTTATTTCGAGCTGCAGTGCCTGACTTCTTTACAGCTTTCTTCAATTGTTTCAGTATCAGACCAATTTTTGCAGGAATTAGCGCACCACGAGAACCGATCTTTCGCTAATCGCGCTTATTTCGAGTTGCGGTGCCTGACTTCTTTATGGCTTTCTTCAATTGTTTCCGTTTCAGACCAATTTTTTGCAGGAATTAGCGCACCACGAGAACCGGAAAGAAGCGGCAGCTGACTTCATTCACGTAAATAATAATAGTATCTATCATTATTGAATTTTTCTCGTCACTTACTCGGAGCATGAAAAGGGGATTTAGGCCAATAGCATAGATTTGTGGGTTTAAAATACTATTCGACTGTTATCATAGTTTTAACTATAATGCTTACTGTAAAGCACAATCGAGCAAAGCTTTGTGATACTTGGGTATAAGCTATGTTTCGCTTTGTTTTTGAACTGTTCAGTTGTATTGAAAACTTACTGTTTGATGTGTATATGCAACTAAAAAATACTATGTTCCGTAAGATTAATGTAAGATTACTCAGGTTTAAATTCCGTATTTGTCAGCAATTTTTATTTTACTAGTTTCCATAGGAACTCTTATTATAAAAGGAATGTTTCCGTTTTTAACACTACATTCCAGTTATCTATATTTCATTTGCTTATATTTATCGAAATTTTTCCATTCCGATACAGTACTCCCTCGAATATCGCGGGTGTTACGATCCCAAACCCCACGTGATAGGTGGTAATACGCCAAGTAGAAACAGAACTGTATATATATATTTAATTTTTTTTTTACAATTTGTATATATTTATTTTATTATAAATGCAAAACAACACCACGGAGGATCGACGTAAGCTTAAATAATAAAACGCTATAGGTGAACCGCAGTAGATGAACCGCAGTAGATGAACCGCGATATGGCGAGGGATTACTGTATCTCGTGTTTGGAAATATATATTCTTAATAGACTCTGATGACAATATTAGAATGATTTAACTTACTCTCTCTACCGTCTGCTTCACTTTCAGCTCTATGCTTGTACCATTACATCGTTGTCGAGATGTCGATCATATTTTCAAGTTTTGGTACAAGGCCAGCAATTTTAGGCGCGGGTGTAAGTCGCGTACATCGATCTCAGTTTTTAACTCGTACTTACTTTTAGCGACTCCGGAAAGGTGAAAGGCAAAGTCCACCGCGACAGTATCTGAATTCAGAACGTACAGAGCCAGAATGAATACCACTTAAACATTTTGTTCGACGCGCTAACGACTTTGCTAACTTACTATAATGCTGACTAATTTCAAGTTCCAAGCTAGCATGCCTATGCAAACAGACAGACAGACAGACAGACGAACACACACATAATGTCTTTGGGTTAATACTGCTTAACTTCTAAGAAGGTGATTTCTTTCGTTGCTTCTTTTCGACCTCCACACATTCAGACTATTACTATTATACATTTTGCCTCATTATTTGGATTTGGTGGTTTCCCGTGTTAAATATTTGATCAGGACACGTAATCAAAAATACTTCGGTCTCGGCTTTCATTCTTACATTGCTTAATCAGTACTGAATTTCATCTTTCTCCTCGTTTAGCTCAGTTTCGTCCAATACTAGACACGTAGCAGTTTAGTTCTGTCTTGCGAGCGTCTCACCATGATATTTTAACTTTTAATATTTTTCCTTCATTTATTCATGGGTTGTTCTCTCTTCATCCTCCATATATTTGTCATTCTTTATCTTCCATTTTATATAAATTGACCTTTTGTTTTATTCTTCTTATTTATTGCTAAATTTACCCTTGAGGGAATTTTCGTCGGTTCACAGGAAAATCCTCCAGCGATTTGAATTTTAAACTATTTCCACGTTTACGTTGTTGTCTTATTTATAAATTTTATCTTTAGAATTTTCTAATCTCACATCTTTCTCATATTTGTATTTGTCATATTTATATTCATATTTTCGTTTGTATAATTCTCATTCAGCTTTTGTTAGACTATATTCTCTAGATATGTTTAGGTTAGATTTTGTAGTATTTTGTTCTCTAAAGCTTCGAGATTTACATATTGAATGTTTATAGCTTTAATATTTTTATTCTCGTTGTATGTATTTCCATTGTTTTCTCTTGAAATACTTTGTCTTTTTGTTGTGTATTATTTATTTTAAGTCTTCTATTTCTATATTCGAAATAAATTTGGTTTTCAAAACGTATCGTCTTAAATAAGCTACTCTCTGAGGATTCAGATCTATTTTCTCTCTAGACATTAAACGTGTATGCTATGATAGTCTCATATAGTGGGAGAATAAAGTAGCTGCAGACGTACGTACTATATAAATACATTCCATACGTGTATATTCATTAGATGGTTTTGGTTTTTTTTGCTGGGCTGAAAATCCGGGTTTAAGAACAACAGATTTGATATATTGTATTTTTGTTGAGCATCTTGTTTCAAGAGTAACCACGAGGAGAAAGGTGAGCTTATTCTGTTTCCCCGACCGTGAAGGAACAAAATCCGTTTAAAGTATATATTTGAAGGAGATTCTTCTGAAAATATTGAAAGATTTACCAGTAACGCCATGTGATAGCGGAAGAGAATGCAAGAAAACCAGGGAAAAAGAATGAAGGGAAACTCCCTTTGTTACTTAACGTGAAAGTCCCTACTGTATTTCGACAGTTGCGATGAAATGATTGCAACAGTAACTGTGGAGACATCTGCTATATCAGTAATGGTGCCACTACCACAAACTGGCAATTAGCAAAATTAATAATTTTGTCCCCATCGGCGCCTTCAACGTAAAGAAAGGAGTGTCATTCGCAAAAATCACTTAGTCGAGATGAAGAATTCGCTTTGAAAACAATTAAGGGTTTTTAATTAAAAGCACAAAGGCTACGTAGCAGGAGTTGATATTATAGTTTTAGCCAAGACAAAAATGGTAGAAAAAAAAAGTAAAACAATATCCTTTTCTATTCTAGAAACAAGGCCTGAAATTTTTGTGGGGAGGAGGCCAGTCGATTAAAACGACCTCAGTACGTAATTGGTACTTAATTTATCGACTTGCCTGAATTTGAACTCAGAACGTAAAGAAACACTAAGTACCGCTACGCATTTCACTCGGCGTGCTTACCGTTTCTTATTTCTTTATTGCCCACAAGGGGCTAAACATAGAGATGACAAGCAAGGACAGACAAACGGATTAAGTCGAATACATAGACCCCAGTGCGTAACTGGTACTTATTTAATCGACCCCGAAAGGATGAAAGGCAAAGTCGACCTCGCGGAATTTGAACTCGGAACGTAAAGACACACGAATTACCTATTTCTTTACTACCCACAAGGGGCTAAACACAGAGGGGACAAACAAGGACAGACAAACGGATTAAGTCGATTACATCGACCCCAGTGCGTAACTGGTACTTAATTTAATCGACCCCGAAAAGATGAAAGGCAAAGTCGACCTCGGCGGAATTTGAACTCAGAATGTAACTGCAGACGAAATACCGCTAAGAATTTCGCCCAGCGTGCTACCGTTTTTGCCATCTCGCCGCCTTTGAAAAAAACGATATCCACAAAGAACTGTTCACTAGAGATGATCGAAAGGAGAGAATAATATAAGTGTGAAAACCTTATTTCATTGCACACCATAAGGAATTGCCTGTGGTTTCGGTTAACGATTTTCTCTTTGCAGCTTCATTCCTTGTTGATGATACTGAACAACTGATGAGATGGAATTAGTGACGGTCTATTACTTTTACAGAGAACAATCACAGCGTTTATAACCTCATTCACGTAATTCGAGAGCTTCACCATTAATGTAAGGTTTTCCAGATTTGCCGATTAATCTTGGAATTTTGTAAGATGCATCCAATCATTTCTGAAAGCGGCTACTTTCTTTTACAATCAACTCCTTAATTATAGATCGATTTTTAATTTATTTTTTCAACCCTGAAAAAACAAAACAAAAACATAGCTTACGTAATATTTTGCTTTGTGTTGGAGGCTTTGTTTCTTTAGTATAATCAATCAATCATGCTTAAAGGTTTTATTCCTTGGTTTCAGAAAATGTTTTCACATAATCAGCAGGTTGGTAACTGCACCCTATTAATTGATGAAAACTCCATCTTTCAAATATTTACATGAACAATGGCAACAATTTCCTTTTTCACTGTTTATCATGCTGCTAACCACAATATCAATATTTACATAAAACGTTTTTATCTTAATAAAGGATCGCCATAAAAACTCTTAACCTCAACTGACTGTTCTAAAGAATAAATTGCGGAAGGATTTTTTTAAAATACTGATATAAATATAAACAACTGATTTCATGTTATAATTAGATTTATTAAAATTCATTTAAATACTTGGAACCTGACAGAAAAATAAGAAGCAAAGCAAGATGACAACCAACTGCGAAGATGGGGACCAACACGTCAATTGTTCGACTTCACTCTTTAAAACACTTATCAATATTTACTGATACTAAGGCGGTGAGCTGGCAGAAACGTTAGCACGCCGGGCGAAATGCTTAGCGGTATTTCGTCTGCCGCTACGTTCCGAGTTCAAATTCCGCCGAGGTCGACTTTGCCTTTCATCCTCTCGGGGTCGATTAAATAAGTACCAGTTACGCAATGGAGTCGGTATAATCGACTTAATCCGTTTGTCTGTCCTTGTTTGTCCTCTCTGTGTTTAGCCCCTTGTGGGTAGTAAAGAAATAGGTATTTCGTCTGCCGTTACGTTCTGAGTTCAAATACCGCCTTTACCTTTCATCCTTTCTGAGTCGATAAATTAAGTACCAGTTACGCACTGGGGTCGATATAATCGTTTTATCCGTTTGTCTGTCCTTGTTTGTCCCCTCTGTGTGTAGCCTAGCACCTTGTGGGCAGTAAAGAGTTAGGTATTTCATCTGCCGTTACGTTCTGAGTTCAAATTCCGCCGAGGTTGACTTTGCCTTTCATCCTTTCGGAGTCGATAAATTAAGTACCAGTTACGCACTAGGGTCGATATAATCGACTTAATCTGTTTGTCTGTCCTTGTTTGTCCCCTCTATGTGTAGCCCCTTGTGGGCAATAAAGAAATAAGAATCGTTAGTACTGCGAGCAAAATGCCTTGCAGCATTTTATCCGTCTTCACCTCCTGAGTTCATATTCCACCGCGGTCAGCCTTGCCTTTTAACCTTTCGGAGTCGATAAAATAAGAACCATTTGAGTACTGAGGTTGATATAATCGATTTAGTGGCGCGCCCGAAATTGTTGGCCTTTTCTCAAAATTTTAAATCAATGTCTACTGAGAGGTTTTACGATACCACAGCTGTGTGGTAAAGAAGCACGCTTTACAACTATGTGGTTTCGGGTTCAGTACTACTACACTGCACCTTGGACAAGGGTCTCCTAGAAACTGTGAGAATGAATTTGATAGACACTATCAAGAAGCTCGTCGTATATATATATCATATATATATATATATATATATATCATATATATATATATATATATATATATATATATATATATATATATATATATATATATAGATATATGTAAGTGCACTTTTGTTTGTGTGTGTGTTTCTGTTTGTGATTGTCTCCATCAACACCGCTTGAAAAGCGGCACTGTTCCGGTGACTTGAAATGTCCTGTAAAATAAATAGTTAAAATAAGTACCAGGCTAAAAAGAATATATACTACAGCTGATTTGTTCGCGTGTACTCTTCAAGGCGATACCCCAACATGGCCACAGTCGAACGAATGGTATACGAAAATGATAGAAAATAAAAGACATCTGAACTAGCATTGAGCTTGAAAAATCAAATTAACGTTTCTATCCAGACGTTTATGCCATGTATCGAAGGGAGAAAACTCCGTTTCATCTTCATTGCAATTATCAATCTCTCTCGATATAAAGCTGAAGTTGTCTGTGTATGGCAGGTTGGGTAGCCTTCAACTAACACTATCTCCTCCGAGACCCTGCGGCGCATGTTGACCAAAATTGAGAGTATGATAGAAGAAGGCTCGCTCTTCCATCCGTAGAAGAAAAAAATTCAAATCGGACCATATTAACACCAAAAATTATTTACATCAAAAAGGTGCTTTTTGTCTATGAAAAGTTTTCTATTTTTTACGATTTTTTGACTGCTGTGTCGTCATTTTTCGGTGTATATTAACCAGAAAAATGTTCACTTAAAGAGAATTACAAGCTAAATAATGCCAAATTTTTACTTTTCAAAACTTCCAATTCTAAAGGGTCGAAAAGAAAACAAGCCCGAGCAACGCTGGGCTATACTGCTAGTTTTCCTTAAAATTTAATACTATGCTCATTGTTTTTCATTATCAGGAAATTCGAAGGGACTCATATTTATTGAAATAGAAAGAATGGATGAGAGCGATGAAAATGGGATGTGAACAGAAGTTGTCAGTGAGTTATCAATATCAGAACGAACCCCCAAAATCATTTCACTTGCCATATTTATCGATTTTTATCTGTGTCACGCTGAATCTCCCCCAGAACTACGTTAAGGGTACACGTGTCTGTGGAGCGCCCAGCCACCTGCACGTTAATTTCACGAGCAGTCTGTTCCGTTGACCGGATCAACTGGAACCCTCGTCATCGTAGCCGATAGAATGCCACAAATGTCTGGGACCAAACATTTTCAAAAGCGAAGTATGTGTAGACAGTACATCGAACGAGGTTGGCTGATAAGCATTTGAAAGCAATTCTCTTGGTTGGATGCAGCAATTCCAAAGCAAATATTGATGATATATTAACAGCTAAACATAGGTTTCACAAATCTGACTAACCTTTTCTTCCCTGCTTAGTTTATGGGATTCGGATATGTGCGCACTGGGTGTGATATAATTATCTTATTGCTAACGTCGCCTTCCTTGATAACTTTTGGTAAATAAATATATTTGTTGTCTTTATTTTTTGTATATTCACTGTATTACATTGAACAAAATGGTCATGCAGCTTCGCTCGTCAATCTCTCAGTCATCTGGCTCGCCGTGAAAACAGTTCGTTGACCCTTGGTCTAATCAATTCAAGTTCATGTCCAAGCATGGCCGCTGTCCAATGACACTCACAAGTAAAACATAAAACGTAAAACAAATGTAGTTAACGATGACATTAATTTTATCGGGAAATGATAACCAGTCTCTGATCAATAGATTTTGATCTTTGATAACATCTAATGTGTTTTAATTAGTTTTAATTAGTTCTTCCTCTGAATCTTGATAAATAAGGAAGCTCGTTATGTCCATCGTTGATAATAGTGTATCGCTTCACTTTGTCAAAATGCATTATGGCGGACGTGGGAGGACTTGGTTTGTCACTGTGTTGTAGCCATTTCGTCTGTCATCTTTTGTCTTTTGTTTCACTCATTAAAGTACGGCCATGCACGACCAACGCCACGAAGGGTTTAGTTGAACAAGTCGACACCAGGACTTATGTTTTGTTTATAAGTCTGGTACTTATTCTATCGGTTTCTTTTGCAGAACTTCTAAGTTATGGAGACGTAAACAAACCAGTAGCGGTTGCAAAGTGGTTACGGGATGGGGGAATAACAAAGGTATACAGACAGGGTAAATAAAATACACACACACACATACATATGTATATACTCATATACATGAGTATATATGTGAGGAATCTCGCTATTTAGATATGTATATATATATATATATATATATATATATATATTTATATCTAAATAGCGAGATATGTATATACTCATATACATGAGTATATATGTGAGAAATCTCGCTATTTAGATACGTATATATATATATATATATATATATATATATATATACATATCTAAATAGCGAGATTCCTCACATATATACTCATGTATATGAGTATATACATATGTATGTATGTGTGTGTGTGTGTGTATTTTATTTACGTGTCTGTATATATATATATATATATATATATATATATATATATATATGTATTTGATTCAAAATGTGACCGCGTGGCGATTTTTCCTTCCGACTTCCCTTCTTTGGATCTTTCCTTTTCCTATGTTTCTGACGAAGTGCTCCGCTCGAAACGTTAAACCCTCCTTTCCTTCTTTCCTGAGCATCCAATAATACTATACTTGTTCCACGCCCTCGCGTTGTTGTGTTTTCTCTTTGTGTTTTCATGTTTGGATTAACTATGTACGAGCAAAACGCACCCCGTCCAATGGACGGTGCTGAGTTGTCAAACATTTAAACCAAAACAACTTGTCCGACCTTCCCATAGACCTCCCCTTTGAGAAACACTGATTTAGCCTAAATTTGAGACACCAGCAAAAGAAGGAATAAAGATAGACTTTTTTCTATTCCAAGGAAAACGATTTTACAAATGCACGTTCCCACGGCTTTATCGATCTCATTCTCACATGGAATCGATATTTGCAATTTGTTCAAGACTTATACACGTCCTGATACCGTCGGTATCTACATATCAAATTTGAGCACAATCGGATGGAGGATGCCCGAGATCCTAAAAGACACACACAGAGACAGCCATATATATATAAACAGCGAGATTCCTCACCGTTTCCGAAATCCATTCACAAAGTACTGGTCGGCCCGGGTCTGTAGTAGAAAGCATTCATCCACGGTGCTGCGCATTGAAACTAAACACAAAGGCACGTGGTTGCTAAGCAAGTGTCTCCACACCGCCAAGCCAGCTCATATATTCGTGGCTATGTTTTCGTACAATTAAGAATTATTTTTCATTGTTGTATTTGTTTAGTTCTGTGTTATTTCTCTTGCCTAAGATGGGAAGGTGTAACTGTTTCACTTTATTTAAAAATTGCTTTTGCTATTGTTCATAGCAAATTTGAACTTCGGCGGAATTTGAACTCAGAAGATGAAGACAGACGAAATACCGCTAAGCATTTCGCCTGGTGGGCTAACGTTTCTTGTTTCTTTATTGCTCACAAGGGGCTAAACATAAAGGGGACAAACAAGGACAGACAAAGGTGTTAAGTCGATTACATCGACCCCAGTGCGCAACTGGTACTTAATTTATCGACCCCGAAAGGATGAAAGGTAAAGTGGACCTCGGCGGAATTTGAACTCAGAACGTAGCGGCAGACGAATTACCGCAAAGCATTTCACCCGGCGTGCCAAAGTTTTTTCCACCTCGCCGCCTTAGATTGTTCTCATTATAATGAAAAAATGTTAGAGAGTAAAAAATACACCCTTTCCGAACTGATTCCTGCACCTTCCTCTGCAAACCGCTATTTTTCATGTTTCACAGCGTACTAGGGGGCGTTACCTCCTTGATTGGTAATCACTGATTTCGACCAATTCCGGTAACTTTGTGCTTGGATTTTAGTTTTTCTTTTATTCTTTTGCTTGTGTCAGTAATTTGACTACGGCCATGCTGGAGCACCGATTTTTAGTCGAAGAATCGAACCTCCAAGCCTAGTACTTATTCTATCGGTCATTTTTGCCGAACTGCTAAGTTACGGGGACGTAAACGCACCAGCATCGGTTGTCAAGCGATGTTGGGCGACAAACACAGACACACAGATAGACAGACAGACAAACACACACACATATATTCGACGCGCTTCTTTCAGTTTCCGTCTACCAAATCCGCTCACAAGGCTATAGTAGAAGACACTTGCCCAAGGTGCCACGCACTGGGACTGAAGCCGGAACCATGTGGTTGGCAAGGCAGCTACTTACCGCACAGTCATTCCTGCGTCTATAAAAAGGAGCAGTTTGTCCGTTACGTCGACGAGGGTCCCAGCTGATACGATCAACGAAACAGCCTGCTCGTGAAATTAACGTGCAAGTGACTGAGCAATCCACAGACACGTGAACCCTTAACGTAGTTCTCAGGGAGATGCATCGTGACATACAGTGTGATAAGGCTGACCCTTTCAAATACAGGTACTACTCATTTTTGCCAGCTGTGTGGACTGGAGCAATGTGACATAAAATGTCTTGCTCAAGGACACAACGCGCCGCCGGGAATTGAACTCACGACCTTATGATAGTGTACCGAATGCCCTAACCACTAAGCCACGCACCTTCACTTCCTTCGCCTAAAATGATATTTGTAATATATGTGCTATTGTTGACAACAGCAGTGAATTGCTGCTGCATACTAAGACATTCTAGAATCAGGTATAAAAAGTTGATCCAGTATGGGCGTATATAAGATATTTGTTGCAAATAAGAGCTACATGTACATGGATTGTTACTGTATCATCTTGAAAATGATGGAAGTCATTGGATAAAATAGTTCTATGTCTTAGATGCACTTAAGGTTTAAGTTCGTTATGAAACCTGGCGGTCATATAACAGGGGCTTAGTTCCTGTTCCATTAAATATCAGTGAGTTGCACCACAAGACTGTCCAAGTAAACAGCATCCTGCTGCAGCATCAACTTCCCGGCTACTACTGGAACTCATTTTCTGCTAAGTGGATTGGAGGAACGTGAAATGATGTATCTCAAGAATGTCAAGCACCATCTGGTCAGTGAATTGAAACCGTGATCTGACAACCAATCGAGCAACATCCTAGCCAATACACCACGGATATGGTTGGAATGCATTTAATCATAAGTATTCTTGATTAAAGCTGAGCTGAGGTTAAACAAAACAAATATTTATTAATGAATATTTGCAACAGAGTACAAAAAAGCACCACCTGTTCAATGAATTGAAAGCACGACCTGACGACCATGAGAGCAAAATCCTAGGCAATACACCATGGATATGGTTGGAATACCTTTAATCATATATATATATATATATATATATATATGCTTAAGTGCCACAAAAATGTACGGAGTACTATTTGCCACGACTTTGCAATATATTGCTATCAAAACCACGAGATCATGTTACCGTAGTAGACAAATAATAGCAGCCATAAAATAAAAGGTGATCAGGCCGACAGAACCTTTACACAGGAACATATGCAAGAATCACTTCGACATTGATGCTTTCAATCCCTTTATTTTATATCATTTCTAGACATATTACCGTTCAGTTAAATTAAAGAGCTGCGTTCAGAACTTTCGTACACCTTATTCAATCGGCATTTCTTCCCTCTTGATAACTGTGTTTAACACTATAACCACAAGCTGGAACTGTTTTAGAAACAATAATTCATACAGTCTTCAAGCTATAGGGAACTGGACTGATAAGACAACGGCACCAGAACGAAAGATCACTTGATACAATATTTGAAATTCTGACAAATTAACGAACTTACATCACTTAACATTAGTCAAGTTGACAATACAAAATACGGCGGATGTTTCCCCACTGTGCGTCAGTTCTCCTGTGTTCTCAGTCGTTTTGGTCTCCTGTCTTTTCCTGATTGTCTTGACAGCCTGAAAGTTTTAATACCGTTGGACAGCAGCTCTTTCCCATATTCTCTCCTCTTCTGTTTATAAATACTTCTGATTATACGTATCAATGAAGTGGCTACAATCTCGGTCCGTTACTGTTACAATGATGCTCTCCTGAAGATATCCTCGTTATGAATTTTAAAACAAAATTTGTTATCGACTTTTCGGCCACACTTCGCTGTTCAGTTAGATAAGTATCAGTCAAGTATTGAGGTATATTTTATCGACTGAGCTCTTCTCCATCATGTTTATTATCTTAAAAAGTATCATTCATACTATAGTATCATTACTGGGCAAATCATTTTACTTTAATCTTTGTTTTAAAATTCCCCTTGAAAATGACGATTGAGAGCGGACGTGAACAGCAATAAAAAACACAGAGGTATCTTTATGAAATCTGTTTTCAAAGCCACTCTTTACTCTCTTTTACTCTTTTACTTGTTTCAGTCATTTGACTGCGGCCAAGCTGGAGCACCACCTTTAGTCGAGCAAATCGACCCCAGAACTTATTCTTTGGAAGCCTAGTACTTATTTTATCGGTCACTTTTGCCGAATCGCCAAGTTACGGGGACGTAAACACACCAGCATCAGTTGTCAAGCGATGCTGGGGGGACAAATAGACACACACACACACACACACACACATATATATATATATATATATACATATATACGACGGGCTTCTTTCAGTTTCCGTGTAACAAATCCCCTCACAAGGCTTTGGTCGGCCCAAGGCTATAGTAGAAGACACCTGCTGAAGGTGCCACGCAGTGAGACGGAACCTGGAACCATGTGGTTGATAAGCAAGCTACTTATCACACAGTCACTCCTGTGCCTATCATATCACAGAATGAATGTCGACAAAAAGAGATTATTCTAGATGAGTTTTGGAGATAATACGTTCTGTTAAAGATAAATTTGTCATCAAATCATTATCAAGTGTTTGTTGTTTTGTTTTTGTTGTACCTGTGTATCTTGAGCAACTTGGTCTATATATGTCGGATAGATTCTAGTGAGTGTTCATAATTGATATGTCTTTGGTGCGGTGGAAATTCAGATTAAAGTCTTTTGAATGAAGCTAGATATACATTTATACATTGGATGGTCATATTAGGATCTTTTCGGTTTGAACAGCAGTCTCTTTCTAGCGTTGTCATATGAAATTGTCACCAATAATTATGACCCTAGAATCGATCTATTGGTTAGGGTTAGTTAGGGTTAAGGTTAGGGGTGGGGGAAGGGTATCTTTTTTTCTTCACAAATTTAAATAAACCCAATGTGTTTCTTAAACGAGGGACATATTCATACGGCACAGAATGCTTTTAAACTCAATAAACGCCAGTGATTGGTTGAAATTGCAGAAATTGAAGAAAAAAAAACAAATATCTTACAAACTATAGAATTTTCTCAATAAAGCCAAGAGAAAAAGATGTTTTATAAACACATTCTACCAGTATACGAAGTTTAATATTTTTTAGTTACCTAGAAATTATGTTAAAAACTGCCGCTCAAACCGAAAAGATCCCATACTTATATCGGTTGGGCTCTGCGGTGCAGCTGAAGCATCTCCTAATAAGGTAAACTTATCATCACACGCCATTTGCACCTGAAGTAATAGCCTCATAATGTTTGGCCAAAACTAACCGGTCTATCGTTCAAATAAATATTACATCTGCACCTTCACTCTGATTATCAGGTAAAACGAGTGGTGCTCATATCTTCAGAGAGAACGATTTACGTTGGATTTAACGCTATTTTATTCGACATAACATACTTGTGTCACATGTACTGAGAGCTGTTACAAATATCGTGAAGCTTCTGCGTTTCCTTTATATTAAAAACGTTTCTATTTCTGAATCTTTATATTTAGAAATTTAATCCTGATTCGTTCAGTAAGATATTTTATTCTGTTATTGAAATATCTTTAAAATCTATTACTATTTTCTTTATATTACATTATATGAGGGCGCATGGCGCAGTGGTTGGAGCGTCGAGCATACGATCGTGAGGTTGTGAGTTCGAATCCCAGACTGGGATGCGTGTTGCGTTCTTGAGCAAGACACTTTATTTCACGTTGCTCCAGTTAACTCAGCTGTAGAAATGAGTTGCGACGTCACTGGTGCCAAGCTGTATCTGCTCCTTTCCCTTGAATAACACTGGTGGTGTGGAGAGGGGAGGCCCGTATGTATGGTCGACAGCTGGTCTTCCATAAACAACCTTGCCTGGACTTGTTCCTGGAAGGGTAACTTTCTAGGTGCAATCCCATTCTCTGTGTCGTGACCGAAGTGGGGCCTCAGATATTATAGTATTGTTCCGATACCATGTTTTTATTAATAGTGGCCAAAAATATCAACCTGATCACCATGTTCATTACGAAAACTTTTTAAGGCGACTAGCTCAGACACCTGTTCAATTCCAGACATTTTGTATTGGTATCTTTGGGGTTTGCTAGCCACAGTGTCCTAAACAAGAATAAAACTATTTCTGGCAATTTTATCCCCCGCTCCTACCTCCACAAACTGGGTTATAGTTCGATAGCATGTATCATATTTTCGTTAAGTGTCTTAAGTGGATATGTAGTCACGAGAAGGCATAAATGCGCTTCCAGTCTCCTCAAGAGGGCTTCACTCGTGTCTGTTGTGTCCTCATTGCATTTACGTAGACTGGAGCAACATAAAACTGGAGTGAATTGTTCAAGAGCACGACGTTCTGCCCACTTACCACTCGCAGGAGTGGCTGTGTGGTAAGTAGCTTGCTTACCAACCACATGATTCCGGGTTCATCCCCACTGCGTGGCACCTTGAGCAAGTGTCTTCTACTATAGCCTCGGATTGACCAAAGCCTTGTGAGTGGATTTGGTGGACGGAAACTGAAAGAAGCCCGTCCTAGATATGTATATATGTATATATATATATATGTATGTATGTATGTGTGTGTGTCTGTGTTTATGTATTTGTGTTTGTCCCCCCCACCAACATCGCTTATCAACCGATTGTGATGTGTTTATGTCCCCGTAACTTAGCGTTTCGGCAAAAGAGACCGATAGAATGAGTACTAGGCTTACAAAGAATAAGTTCTACGTCGATTTGCTCGACTAAAGGCGGTGCTCCAGCATGGCAACAGTCAAATGACTGAAACAAGTAAAAGTGTACTCCAGTATTTGAACTCGCAACCATATGATTATGAACAAAACATTATAACCACTAACCTACACACCTTCTCCGATATTCTGAACACCCACCAAATTATGCATTTCTGTTTCTCTTGCATATAGCCATATCATCAGAGAGAGAAACATGAGATAACTCGTTGTTTTCACTAACTAATCAAATATAATAACATGCTTTAAATCGGCTGATATGTTATGGAAGCTGTAATTAGTATAGTTGTTGGATTACATAATTTGCTATCATATTTATATGTGGGCTGCGTATAAATATCTCAGATATGACTTGCGCACAACACGAGCAAAATTGCGAGATCTTAACTGTACACTGACATGAGATTGATAAACATGAGACCGGCTAACCCGGCTCCTGTTACACAGCGTTTCGCTTTTTGTTTGTATGGCTTAAATATTGCTGCTCATATGTGTGAGTGTGCGCATGTTTGTGTGTGTATGCGTGTTTATGTGTGTGCGTGTGTGAGTGTGTGAGTGTGTGTATGTGTGTGTGTGTGTGTGTGTGTGTGTGTGTTTGTGTGTGAACATTTCCGAATGAAAGATGGAGACCAGAAATTGAGATGGGACTTTATGGAAAATAACTATAACTGCAGAGGTAATGGTTTATTTTGGGGGTATAATATTTTACTAAAATAAGGCGGGGAGCTGTCAGAATGGTCAGCTTGCCGGGAACAATGCTTAGGGACATTTCCTCGGTCTTCCCGTTCTGAGTTCGAATTCCGCCTCGGCCGAATTTGTCTTTCAAACTTCCAGGGGTAATTGAGTGCCAATATAACCGACCTAGCCCCATCACCAAAACTGCTGGCCTTGTAACTAAATTTGAAACCATTTTAATATTATTGTTATTATTATTATATTATTATTATTATTATTATTATTATTATTATTATTATTATTATTATTATTATTATTATCATTATTACTGAGTGAGAGAGCAGTGCATGCCATCAAAGTGACACTGGGGTAAAATATACGAAGCCCAGTATACGCAGCATGACTACCCGTCTGATAAACAGCACGTGATCTTGCGGGTGGGGCCCAGTTAGAATTTAATTCTGGTCGGGTAACGCACCCCACTCAAAAGCTCCTTGATTAAGGGTTGTTTAAGGACGTTGAATGAAACACCCATGTTTCCAGAGGTGAATTATTCAAACCTTAAAGGATCCCTCTGAACACATGGCTATGATGCTCCCCCACTACTTCTACTCGTCATCAGAGATGCACATATCGTCAGCCACTAAGGGAAATGCTCAACTGGTTAAGGTCACACAACTGACAAGCAAATCTGTGGTATTGAGCAGAATATTTGTTGTAACCCATCTTTTATACCAAGGCGAAACAATGTACATGATAACACTTCCAATCTGTGTTATGTATGTATGTATGTATGTATGTTTGTATGTATGTATGTATGTATGTACGTATTTTAGTCGTGAAGGCTAAAATATTTTTGCTTTCATATATTGTCTTCCTTACTATTTCATTTACGCTTGTTGTCCTACCCTTGACTCAGCGGCACATTAAAGCTAGTCGAGAGCTGCCTGAGTGAAAGCTCTATCACATTCATACACATATTAAGACACTGAGGGACGACCTTCATATACATGTGATATACGTATGTACACACACAGACACACATACACACAGTCACACATAACATCACAAAGATGGTTGTTGCTGTTGGCATCTTTTGACTCGGGAGACAATGGAGTTGCGGCTAAACTAATCCAGTCTGCTTTTTACATTTCCTGTCCTCTCCAGTCTCCTCTCCAGTCTTGCGCAGGCCTGGGCTAGATGTAAGAAAATCCTGGGTAGGCCAATCGTCAGGATTCCTTGCTGACGTAATCCAAAGGAGTTCAGAGCATTAAGTTTGGTACCAGCTTGGTTGCAGGAGCTGCTGGAAGAGTGTTGAGTCGAATACCAAACTCCCTACGGGGATCCACTCCGGATTTCTTTGAAGGTTGATTCCTTTCCGTAACCCTGGATAGGGGCCCATGCTGGTTACTATCAGCCGGAGCCAGCTGAATCCGGGACTCGTGTCAGGCACGGTCGCCACTCCCTGAAGTAGAGAAGAAAATCGCTACCCACTACCTACACTCACACATCTGACATTTATGTGTACACACACACACACTCAGACACACACACACACACACTCACACACAGAAAGATGGTATGGATACATTTTAGGGCGGCGAGCTGGCAGAAACTTTAGCACGCCGGGCGAAATGCGTAGCCGTATCTCGTCTGCCGTTACGTCTGAATTCAAATGCTGCCGAGGTCGACTTTACCTTTCATCCTTTCGGGGTCGATAAATTAAGTACCAGTTACGCACTGGGGTCGATGTAATCGGCTTAATCCGTTTGTCTGTCCTTGTTTGTCCTCTCTGTGTTTAGCCCCTTGTGGGTAGTAAAGAAATAGGTATAGATACATTTTAGTATGTATACATCTTCGTAAAGCAGTGTGTGTGCATGTTCTATGCTTTGTGAAAACGACTTAGCACTGGTGGTTCGCTTTCATGCTACAGTCACCAAACTGAACAGAACTCAATATAATAAGAAATGAAAAAACCTCACCGTTATATAGTGCTGCTACTAATTACACTATTGAATCGTTCACTTTATGTATATAGAGATGATTTTCAAGCATGTAATATTGAAGGTGAGACTAAAGTTAATCTTTTGTATTTTTATCAATAATTGCTCATAATTCCTTATTAGTATTTTAAAGTTTAGTTCTCAACAGTAATTCTTTAAAATCAATAAATGTTTTTAAATAGTGGTGGACAGCGTGAAACCACAACTTACAAAAAAGCTGTGTAATTTCAATAAATAAATGCGTGATAATGCGCCGATATGTTTGCGTAAGAATAAAAAATTGTATACTCTTTAATATCTTTTTACTCTTTTACTTGTTTCAGTCGTTTGACTTCGGCCATGCTTGAGCAACACCTTTAGTCGAGCAAATTGACCCCAGGACTTATTATTTGTAAGCCTAGTACTTATTCCATCGGACTTTTGCCGAACCGCTAAGTTACGGGGACGTAAACACACTAGCATCGGTTGTCAAGCGATGCTGGGGGGGTGGGTGACGAATACAGACACACACATACACACATATATACATATATACGACGAGATTCTTTTAGTTTCCGTCTACCAAATCCACTCACAAGGCTATAGTAGAAGACACTTGCTCAAGGTGCCAAGGTGCCACGCAGTGGGACTGAACCCGGAACCATGTGGTTGGTAAGCAAGCTACTTACCACACAGCCACTCCTACGTATATACATCTTTCTCATTAGATTATATGCGTTCTTCGATTATACATGCACACATCGGTTATCAAGCGATGCTGGGGGGACAAACACAACCCACAAACATATACACACACACATATACATATATACGACGTGTTTCTTTCAGTTTCCGTCTACCAAATCCACTCACAAGGCTTTGGTCGGCCCGGCGCTATAGTAGAAGACACTTGCCCAAGGTACCACGCAGAGGGACTGAACCCGCAACCATGTGGTTGGTAAGCAAGCTATTTACCAAACAGCCACTCCTACGTATATAAATCCTTCTCATTAGATTATATGCGTTCTTCGATTATACATGCACACATTACAATACATTAAGCTTTGTCATGGGGACTAACTCTATATCACACAAGTTACCCCTAAGACGAGATCGCACGCTGCTTCCGATACTAAGACTCAATCAAAACTCATATTATAATCTAGAAATTAAAAGCCCGGAGTAACGCATGAACGCCAAACCAACGTCATTTGCATTTAATAAATCAAGCAGAGCATCAGATAAGTGATACCACGAGTGATTACCCCAGTCGAACAGAAAGCAATTGCTATACCCAACGATAACAAAGTGGATATTTAATTGCTGTAGATACAGAATGGAGAATAGAGCTGTTTCCTGCTGAAGTTTACGTTTGGGGCTTCGAATACTAATGTTTAATGTTCAGATTATTGATAGCAAACAATGATAAAGTGATTTCTGAATATTCCTTATGACTTCCGTTGAACCTGAGCATATGCTATTTATGACGTCATACTGGATGGACTATATATTTCTCAGGAAGCAATCTATCTAATATTTGTTGTATAGGTTACTATAAGCAACAGATATCAGAGCTGCACGGCAAAGGCGTCGTATACGATATCAAAACCAATGCTGATTAGGTTGTTTTATATTATAGAATATGATATGATCAACTTGAATGAATCTGTTTCTGAATTTCATACATCTGCATAAAATACATAGAAACATATGTACATACACATATACACACATGAACACAAAGGTATATATACACGCTAAAAGACATATTTAGATTTCAATGTATTACAATATATAACTGCATATGGAAACAAAGCAGTTTGAGTTTTATAATTATGATATAATACCTGAAGGCAGATAGAAAACCTACAACAATATATATGTATAGATATGCGTGTGCGCGTGTGTTTATGTATATGTATGTATATGTACGCATATATATATATATATATATGTATATATATATATATATAATATATATATATACATATATATATATGTATATATTTATATAGGCGCAGGAGAGGATGTGTGGTAAATAGCTTGCCTACCAACCACATGGCACCGGGTTCAATCCCACTGCATGACACCTTCGGCAAGTGACTTCTACTGTAGCCTCGGACGACCAAAGCCTTGTGAGTGGATATGGGAGATAGAAACTGAAAGAAGCCCGTCGTATATATGTATGTGTTTGTGTGTGTGTATGTGTGTATGTGTGTGTGTGTGTGTGTGTGTGCGTGTTTGTGCTTCTTTGTTTGTCCCGTAACATCGCTTGACAACCAATGCTGGTGTGTGTACGTCCCCGTTCCTTAGCGGTTCGGATAAAGAGACCGATAGAGTAAGTACTAGACTTACAAAGAATAAGTCCTGGGTTCGATTTGCTCGACTAAAGGCGGTGCTCCAGCATGGCCGCTTTCAAATGACTGAAACAAGAGTAAAAGTGTAAAGAGTGTTTATATATATATATATATATATATATATATATATATATATATATATACGACGGGCTTCTTTCAGTTTTGTCTACCGAATTCACTCACACCGCTTTGGTCGGCCCGGAGCTAGAGCAGAAGACACTTGGGCAAGGTGACACGCAGTGGGTCTGAACCCGGAATCATGTGATTGTGAAGCAATCTTCCTACCACACAACCACACAGCTAAATAATGAGACTAAGAAAAACCTCAACACATTTTTAATGATCGCTTACAATTGTTTCTGCATCAACTCTGTAAAGAATCAATTATTGCTGATCATTATGGCTTAAAGTCCTCCTTTGTTTCCTAATTCAGATTATATTTTACTCTTCACTAAACCCACATAATAGTTTTATCGTTGTGAAACCTGGATTTTCTACAACTGAAGATTTTCTATATTGGTAGGGAACCTGACATTGAAATTCGCCTAAATATCGTGTTAGGTGCTGCATTGGAAAATGCTCTATCTTTCACGCTTCCGAGACCTTGTATCTATCTATCTATCTATCTATCTATCTATCTATCTATCTATCTATCTATCTATCTATCTATCTATCTATCTATCTATCTATCTATCTATCTACTTATATATATATGCATATATGTATATATGTATATATATATGCATATATATGCATATATATATATATATATATATACATACATATACATATGTATATATATGTATATATATATATATATATATATATATATATATATATGTATGTACATATATACATATGTATATATATATATACATGTATTATTATATGTATGCATGTATGTACGTACGTATATATGCATCTATGTATGAACGTATGTATTTAAGTGTGTGTGCGTGTATATGTGAGTACGGATGTGCCTGTCTGTGTATATAGGGGAGAGACAAATATATAACATGTGGTACCAATATATATGAAACATTAAAAAAATGAGAGAGAGAGAGAGAGAGAGAGAGAGAGAGAGAGAGAGAGAGAAATAACGTGCAAGAGAGAGAGAGAGAGACAGAGGAGAAGATAGAGGGAGAGAATGTGGCAGATAAAAGCGCGGATAACTGTCCTAATCCAAGTGAGATATTGAATGAATTATGTATTTTCGAGAAGGAACGCTATTTTGCGACACTTGTGCTGTTCATTTTCGTTCTTTATTCGTTCCAACACTTATTCCCAGATTCACACATCCAGTAACGATATAGTCATTCAGACATACGTAAGTTACTCAAACACACGCACACGCACACACGCACACAAACACACACATTCACAGGCACCCACCACATATACACTCACATGCAAAACTTCGTTGTGGCAACGTGTCTACACACACATACACACACACACACATATATATATATATGTAATATTGAAATTATTGTATACAGTGCTCAGGTGCACCACAACCTGTCAAAAGTGCGTATAAAGCATATGCAGTAATGTAAAAATGTCTGGGAAGTAAACAGTGTATGAGTCAGATACATGCTTGCGTGTGTATGGAGGGGAGAAAATCAGGTGTAGTTTTGGCGAATCTCAGGAAGCATGGAAGTTTTGAAGGATGCAGTGCTCCGACAACTAACAACTGATGCCGGCAGTTTGTTCCATGCTTCAGCAACTCTTAGCGGGAAAAAATGTTTCCAAAAGTCATGGGAGCTGTGCTGTTTTCTGACTTTGGAAACATGTCCACGGGTGTTAGACAGGTGGAGTTTGAAAAGGTGCTCAGAGTTATTGTTTGTAAGATGGTTAATAACTTTATGGGTGTATGCCAAGTCAGTTGCCAGACGTCGGAGTTTCAATGTATCCATGCCCAGGGAAGTAAGGCGTTCAGAATATGGCAAATGCCTGATGGAGGATTCTCTTGCTTACACATCGCTGAACGGTTTCCAGACGATTAATATCCTGAGCAAGATAGCGGTTCCAAACCGGTAATGCAAATTCCAGGTGAGGCCGCACCATAGCTATATAAAGCCGCAGATAGATAGCCGGAGAGCGGCTCCCAAATGAATATATATATATATATATATATATATATATAGATAGATATGAGTGCGTGTGTATATATATATCTACATATGTATATTGTATATGTATATATATAAATATATATATTATATGCAGCAATATACACACATACATGTGTATATATTTGCCCATAGGTACGTAACCTTTGTCTGTCTGTCCTTCTTTCTTTCTCTCTCTATATATTTATAAGTAACATATCTCAGTTACGTATCTATGACCCTCTCCTACACGTACGTAATAAAAGGCTTATATATATATATATATATATATATATATATATATATATATATATATATATATATACTAGCATTATGACCCATCGTTGCCGCGTCATATTGCTAGTGCATGTATATATGTGTATATATGTATACATATTACATGTACATCTATATATATACATCTACACACAAAATACAAAATACAAAGTTATATCTTGATATTGCTAGTGATAACAATACTCAAAATATATAACAGACTGGAATTGTAAGCCCGTCTCTTGCAATTTCGATCAATTGTATCTTGTCCTCCCTCTTGTATAGAAGTGTGGCTACAATCCAGCCTACCTCTACTACTGGGGGGGGGGGCATTTTAAATTTTTTATCCGAGATGTCCTACGTCCCAGATATAAAGGTAAAAATAAAATATTTCCACTTTACAAGTTCGAGTCGAGTACTCCCTTGCACGCTCCGTTGACTCGAAACTTGCTTCTATTGTGGCGAATTTACCGCCTCTGCTTAGATATCTTTCATAGTCGCACCAAGACACTTTTCGATGGTGTTTTCCTCCAGGTGTTCAAATCTTTTTTCTCTACATTGTATACTTTATAGACAATAGTCTTTTCTTTAATTTAATTTTTTATTATCCATCTGGACTATTCAATTTCTGCACGCTAATTTTATATTTAATTTATTCCCATTCATGTGAAACCACTTATTCAAGTTCAAGTCATTGATGCAATTTCATACCAATTGCTATTTTTACTTTAGTTTGATTTTAATTATTACTTACTACATATAATTCAATTGTTATTATTATTTTTATTGTTAAAGTGAAAGCATCTGACATAAAATAGAGAAACGTTTTTGTTTCACTTTTAACACGTAATACTAAAATAGTGGAGAAGATATGATATTGGTATGGGCTCGCTCGCTCTAGTTGAACATTTTTTTGCCCACGAAACTACATGGACGTTAAGTAAGGCATGTGTAAAATTTGAATGAAATTGGTTGTGTAGTTCTCAAGTTTTAGGGAATCGTAATGGAGAAGATATGATATTGCTGTGGGCTCGCCCTAGGCAAAAAGTTAAAAAAATTTTGTCGATGACACTCCCCGGACCCTAAGTAAGGGATGTGTAAACTTTGAATGAAATTAGTGGTGTAGTTCTCAAGTTTTAGGGAAACACACATACAGACAGATACACATTCTCAGTTTTATATATATATATATATATATATATATATATATATATATATATATTATATATATATAATATATATATATATGTTTTGTGTGTGTGGTGTGTGTGTGTGTTTGCAATATTGGATGCAAATATGAAAACAGCTGTAAGTAGATAATGATAGATATGATCGGAAAGCACAGATGCAGACACACGCGAATATTACAACATTCACAATAATACACACACACACGCACAACACACACCACACACACACACACACACACACACAACACACACACATATATATATATATATTATATATAGAGAGAGAGAGAGAGAGAGAGAGAGAAAAGCCATCTAATCACATAATATTATACTTGGTTGAGAATATGTAAAACAAAAGAAAAAAAAACAACAACAAAATCTGTTGCGAAGGATTATCAATATCCGATAGCAGAAGAAACTGTTATTTTCCCCCTTTGCAAGGAGCAAGCATCATCTGTTGCTTCTGGTTTGGTTGTATTAAGACTAGTGAGGCGAAATGGAATCTGTTCTCAGTTGGCTTAAACGCAGCAGAGGTGTGCCATCGCGATGAGGTATTAAACAAGTTAATTTATTGGCGAAGCGGTTTGTCTTGCGATGTGCAGCCAGACGCCATACATATGTGTGTAGGAATCTGTGTATGTGCGTATGTAGTATGGATGGACTTTACCTCTGTATACATATGCTTGCATATACATATACATACATACATATATATATAGAGAGAGATACCCAGATACATAAGCACGTATATTATATATATATATATATATATAATATATCATATAATTAAGGGCTAAGAGGGTTATTCTAAAGCCAAATACACTTTTTTCCACTTATAATCCGCTTGTTACAGGAAAATTGAAACTGAAAACGGGCAACTAACCTTTAGAAAATTTAAATTTCGTTATCTCTATATTGAATCAATTTCGGACTTAATCTTATAAAAAGATATATTCCTTCTTCAGTAGAACTTTCGATGGGATATAAATAAAATACTCACGTATGATCATGGAAAAAGCACAACTAAAAACACAACTACACTTGAGTACATCACTTATATCTAAAAATAAAAATCCTTTGGTCAGCCTCAGAAAACAACGTCCAGACCTTTCGCCGCTACAAATTGTAATGGTTACCAAGTCCTCCTGTAGCAAGCATCGAGTTTAACTACTAAGCAATATAGGATGAAGTCCCTTACTCTACAGCAAAGGAATTCATCAGGAAGCGTGGGCAGTATATTTAAAAAAACCGTTACGGTTGCAATATACATCATATAATTAAGGGCTAAAGAGGGTTATTCTAAAGCCAAATACACTGTTTTATATCCACTTATAATCCGCTTGTTACAGGAAAATTGAAACTGAAAACGGGCAACTAACCTTTAGAAAATTTAAATTTCGTTATCTCTATATTGAATCAATTTCGGACTTAATCTTATAAAAAGATATATTCCTTCTTCAGTAGAACTTGTCGATGGGATATAAATAAAATACTCACGTATGATCATGGAAAAAGCACAAGCTAAAAACACACTAACATTGAGTACAT
>NC_043000.1:28517165-28524665 GCF_006345805.1 Octopus sinensis | reverse complement strand
TCTTTCTTTCTGTCTTTCTGTCTTTCTTCCTCTCTTTCTTTCTTTCTTTCTTTCTTTCTTTCTTTCTCGCTCCTTGTTATTTCCCGCGCTTTTAGCCTACCAATTTTTTCGATTTACTCTCTTTCATTTCTTTCCCTTTTCTTTTATTTCCTGTTTTTTTTTTTATTATTCCCTGCTCTTTCCTTCTATTTGTCAATTATTCTTTCAATTATTCGCTTCTAATTACACTCTTTCATTTACTTTCTTCTTGAGTTATTTTATTGTTGGCACATTTATTTTTTGTCTTTAAAAAACAAATATGGTTGACATTAGAAAACCACAACGATGACAACGACAACATCAATAACCACAACTTGTAACATTTCTCGTGTAAATGTCTTTCCTTCCAATCTTGAGACTTTGAAAGACAAGTACTCGTATACAAATGTCTCTTATCTATGATTTATCATTTACATTTTTATCCACTCGCTTGATTTCATATCTAAATCTTATGAAAGATTCCTCTTCCGATCTCTTCCCAGTCTCTATATGGTGTTCTAGAAAAAATGGCTATCAAATCCTCATAAAATTACACCCTTCTATTTCAAATAAAGAAGAGGAGGAAACGCCCGATATTGTTATTCTAGATGCGCCCTTTTTTAAGTTTGGCCAAGCTCATGGGCCTGGTTTCCCGGTTTCAATGGCGTATGTGTTCCCCAGCTGGACGGGACGCCAGTCCATCGCAGTGTTACTAATTTTTGCCAGCTGAGTGGACTGGAGCAACGTGAAATGAAGTGATTTGCTCAAGAACACAACGCGTCACCCGGTCCAGGAATCGAAACCACAATCTTACGATCACGATGCTGACACCCTAAACACTAAGCCACGCGCCTCCACTATTCTAGATACGGTCTGAAAAAGAAAGAAGGACTCATATACTACAAGAATATATTTTATAATAGGCCCCTTCTATCCAGGCTAAACTAGGGTTAGAACCAGCTGCCGCAAAAATAAATTTGATTCACAACGCACGATGTTCTTAAGGTAATGATATTTTTCTAGAGCAGCTCACAGTATTTGACTCTTTGACACTTGTCATCCGTGTAGAATCACGACTTGCATTACAGCCATCGGCCAAACACACCACCTCTTGAAGTAAATTCGAAGGAATACACTTCCTATGCATGTCGTTAGGTGCTGATATTCAAACTGAATATCAAACATATTAATCTCAATACACTCTTATACTCAAATATAATCATATATTCATATATACACACATACATTCACACGCATATACACACCCACACGCACAAACAAACGCATATATATGTGCGTTTGAATCTCTCTCCCTATCTCTATCTATCTATCTATCTATCTATCTATCTATCTATCTATCTATCTATCTATCTATCTATCTATCTATCTATCTATCTATCTATCTATCTATCTATCTATCTATCTGTCTATCTACTTATGTATCTATCTATTTGTCTGTCTGATCGTCTGTCTGTCTATCTATCTATCTATCTATCTATCTATCTATCTATCTATCTATCTATCTATCTATCTATCAATCCACCCATCCATCTATACCTATAATTATTGCTGCTCTGAGATATGTAACATACTGCCTAAATAACAATCTTGAGAAATTAGCCTTCTCAAAATCAGAAAGGAAGAACTTAAATCGAAGATGACAGATCCAGTTTATCACTGGAACTGTTTAAACCTGTAAGACTTTCTGGAAGTTTATCATTTAAATATATATGATCATGTCTAGATATGTAACTATATGCATGAGAATATATACGTAAAACAGCACATAGAAATCTGCACATATACATCCATACGTACATACATACATACATACATACATACATACATACATACATACATACATGGATGCGTATATACATACATACATACATACATACATACATACATACATACACACATACATTCATGCATGCGTTCATACATGCATACATAAATACATACATACATACATACATACATATATGCATACATAATAGAAACAAAAATACCCTGTTGATGTTGAAATTCAAATGAAGGAGCCTTGGATCTAGTTTAGAAACCGGCTCTTTCTCCATTTGCAAGAAATGTTGAAATAAAATTGAACAGCGACATACATACATACATATATGCACATGAGAAATGAATATACGTAGGTGCCAATGTGGCTATGTTAATAAGATCGCTTTGTAACCATTGCCAGATCTCCGGCACTATACCGCCGGCTCAACCATTGCATTTTGAGTGAATTTCCTGGACGGAAACTGTGTCGAAGTATGATTGTGTATCGTTGTGTTTGTCTCATACCTAGTTCTTTACTACCCACAAGGGGATAAACACAGAGGGGACAAACAAGGACAGACAAACGGATTAAATCGATTATATCGACCCCAGTATGCAACCGGTACTTAATTTATCGACCCCGAAAGGATGAAAGGCAAAGTCGACCTCGGCGGATTTTGAACTCAGAACGTAGCGAGGGGCGAAATACCGTGCTATCGATTCTGCCAGCTCGCTGCCTTTGTCTCATACCACCTCCAGACAAAATGTGGTTGTTTGTTTGCATGCCAGGAACATAGCAGTTGGGCAAAAGAGTTCTCGATTTAAAAATGATAACCGGAATTGATTTCTTTGACTATAACGTGTATGGCTGGAGCAAGTAAAAGATAAATAAGATATATAATCAGTCGTCATACGTGCAGAGTCCGTCGAGGATTTCATTGATAATTTCGATTGTGCCAACATTTTAGACGCATGGATGTAATCCTGTTTTAGCCGCATAGATGTAATCCTGTTTACTTTAATATCACAAACATCTATTGGATTCGAAACACTTCGACTTCAAAGCGGCAACGAACTCTTTCATGTCTTTCCAACATAAAACTAATAATGCTACATACACACGCACTCACGCATGCACAAACACACACACATACACACACACACACAAACACATACATATATCTACAGAAATACATACATACATATGCACATGTATTTATACATAGATGTGAAGCAATTGCAGTAGGCGGCCGGGTTTGTAGGACATTCACCTGCCTGTAAAGCTCTTATTTGGCTTGGAGTTATTGGTGCAGCGCAGTAAACGGCCATACAGTCCACCATCGCATCTGCCGAGAAGGCCACGAGGTGGCTTTCGACAAAGGCTACAGACCAGTAGGGTCAACTGGGCGGTGGGGTCCCAATGTTGAATGACATGAAACACTCTGAAACAACAGAAATATCGTTATTAACGCAGTCCAGGGTGTCTGTGGGAATTATCTTGGAAAATACACACACACGCACACATGTGCAAACAAACACATACATATATCTACAGAAATACACTCATGTATTTATACATAGATGAGAAGCAATTGAAGTTGGCTGCCGGGTTTGTAGGACATTCACCTGCAATGCTTTTATTTGGCTTCGAGTTATCGGCGCAGCGAAGTAAAACGCCACCATCGCAGCTGTCGAGGTCACGTAGGAGGTAGATTTCGATAAAGAAAATACACACACACACGCACACATACACACACACACACATTCACACGCATGCTCGCACACACATATGTATATAGAGACAAAGATATATATATGGGCAGGCAGTTATTTATGGCATTTATTAAGTTATAAAAAATATATATACAAAAACCAACTAGGCAGGAAGCTAGTCTGCATGAAATTGTTGGCATCAAAAGATTTTATACGCGAAAATCATTCAGAAGACAATAGCGAATTCAAGGCAGGACTTTACAACTGTTTCGAGAATTTTGTACAAATATGTGGTTATGTGCATTATGCCTACATATATATATGCATATACTGAATGTGTGTTATCAAATAAATAGGATAAAACACAATTGAATCTATAATTGAGATGTCGGCTACTCCGACCACGGAAAATATTGCGTGAGCACGTGTGTTTATGTGAATACTCTGTGGCATTAAACTCTGTTCTCTATTTAACATGTAGACTAATGATTCAGCTCTAAATGACCTAATACATTTTCAAAATAACTAATTAACCATTTGGTTGTACTACTCATTATAACTAATCAAGTGGAGATGTGTTTAACACACACACACCACACACGCATAATTATATAGATATACTTATATCATATATACATAATATATATACATATATATATATATATATTATATAATATATATATATATATATATATATATATATATATATATATATATATATATAAAACCATTGCAATGTCGACCTTAGGATAATACCGGTGCAATTTTTTCAGGGTCTTTATTTTAATTTCCTTTGATTTAACTGTTTAAAAGTTTTCATTGATTTACGTTTTATGATTTCGAGTTGTACGTTAATTTAGACGCGAACTGTATGTATAAAACTTAAATAAAACTTAGATGTGTTTCTACGAAAGATTGGTCCAGACCATATCTAACTTAATAGCACCACCTGATAGAATAATTTAAATCCTTTTTAAATCAGGTAGTGAGTTCTTGTTGACTGAGTTGTATCCAGGTATAGGTGGCTTATCTGGTATTCCTTGAACAAAATTTGTCCAGATTCCGTTTAAATATCATGGGATCATTTTCCTCTTTGATCTGCTTCGTGACAATGTTAAATCAGGCAGAGCCTGTTGAGGAAAAGAAATTGTATTGCAGCCTATTTATGTGTTGCGATCCTGAATTGGGCAGAGGACGTATGGCCCGCGGTCCTATACTTGGATGAATTTTGAAGCTAATGTTGAGGTCGTTTGGGCAATGCTGGCGGTGCATTCTCCACAAAGTGAAAATGATGTATCGCTCGTGGCGTCGCTGGAGAGGGTAGAGTTTCTATGCGTTAAGGTGGTCCCAGTAATCGAGATCAGTCATGCCCGTAATTCTTTTAGTGAAAGATTCAATTTTCGAGTTGATTTGTTTTGTATGGGGAGTTCACAGGGGGCAGTATTATTCGAGGTATATATATATATATATATATATATATATATATATATATATATATATCATATATATATACATATTTATAACCTGTTTGGCACAGATTAACCTTGGGCTGTGCTGTGCTGTTTACAGCAGTCCTTGGAAGGAAGGCGTGCAGCATGTGATCGTCGCATTGACCATGACAAAGTTGAGCAGAGATTCTGCATCAAATTTTGCCAGAAGCTTGGCAATACTTGCTCAGATGTCTTGGAAAAGTTTTCAAAAAGTTCTCATCGTTCTCGACACAAGCACAAGGAAATCTGCCATTGAAACTCGGATTTGTTTTTAGTCAGCTGAAAACAGTTTTGGCACAAACTTGGCAGACTGAACTGAACCGTAACTAATCAGCACATCCTCTGATAATTCATGGATGGTGATTCGACGATTTCCCCTCGCAGCGGTACGCACATCTGTGATGTTTATTCCCAGTTCTGTTGGTTGCTGGTCTCTAAAAACTTTCGTCAATATCGACATTTCTTCGGCCATCTTGGAAACGTCTGAACCATTCGCACACCTGTGTGCAGCTCATACACCCTTTCCATACACTTTCTGCACCATTGCCATGACAACTTTGTCTGTCATGGTCAATACCATGATCACACGCTACACACCTTCCTTCCAAGTACAGCAAAGTTCAAGGTAAATCTTTGCCAAGCGTCTTCGTTACTATTACAACTGTCCGGATACTTGTTGACCAGAACTCGTATATATATATTATATATATATATATATATATATATATATATATCTTACGAGTTCTTAATTTATCGACCCCGAAAGGATGAAAGGCAAAGTCAACCTCGGCGGAATTTCAACTAAGAACGTAAAGACAGACGAAATACCGCTAAGCATTTTGCCCGGCGTGCTAACGTTTCTGCCAGCTTGCCGCCTTAAACCCGATAATATATTGAAAAAACCCCACATAGATTGCGTATCTCATTTGGATCACCATAAGCTGCAGTTAAGTTCTGATCTTTGTGGATCTGAAAATATCTTTTGAGGCCTCCGTTAAATTTTCAGACCTTATGGCATACATGGCATTGAAAAGTGTGCACCGATGTATAAGCGGAGTAGTTAGTGGGGTTCGTTTTCTATGGGTCTGCAAATGGGATTTAAGCCCATCAAAAGAAAGCCATGGTCTGTCACAGACTGTGCACACAAAAAGATCGCCAAGGATTTCTATGGCCTTTGGATCCATTCCAAATGACTTCATGGTAGTCCTTATGCCCTCCTGAAACCTCTTTTTAGGTTTACACCGTTTGCGTTTCCTCTCTGCAAGTTCGCCATAAAACAGTTGTTTGTGTGTGTGTTCATCCACTATTTGAACAATATGACCAGACCATCTCATTTGAATTTTCACAATCATTGATTTAATTGAGGTAATGCCTGCAGATACAAAGACTAAGAAATGCACCATTTATTGTTTAAAATGCGGCGAAGGAATTTTTTGGTGGAATCGTTCTAACTATTTGAGATGTCTTGCATAATAAGTCTATGTGTCAGAAGAATGCAACAGGAATGGTAAGACGAACGATTTGTAAAGAGCCAATTTTGTGTTGTTATTTATTTGTCGTTGGCGCCAGACGCGTGACTCCAAACCACCACACCTTGGACTGTCCTTTCAATTCGCAGATGTATTTCTTTGGCCAGACTTCCAAGATTTTGTACAGAGATTCCGAGGTAGATGAAAGTCAACAACTTCAAGTAACTTACCCCTAACGAATCTTTTAGGAGTCATGCAAACAGTACCACATGCAGATTGATACCTTATAACTTTTTTTGTTTTTCAAGTTAATTGCCAAGCCAAAGTCATGACAAGCTGAGTGTAATGCAGATACAAGAGATTACACGCCCGTTTCAGATTGACTGACGAGATCGCAATCGTATATAACTTCAAAAGGTGGTTGATAGAAACATTCGAGTGATGTACAAAATGTCGTTTCTATTTACGGTATAGGGTAACTTTTGTCCACATCCATTGCATTCAACACCACGTTCCGTCGAACAGGCTCCATAAAATAAATAGGTGTCGAGTACATGGGTCGATGCAGTCATCAACATACATCTATCTTCCTGTAAATGTGTGGGTCTTGGGCATATTGCAGTAAAGGATATAGCACCATGAAATGGTTTGATGCATTAATACTCCTATTTCTGTGTCATTAATAGTATTTACAACCGACATGATGTGGAATTGTACTAATTCTTTATGTTTTCAATGAGATCGGTCATTTAATTTATCTAAACAACGCTTCAGGGATATCTAGTGGAAATGGCATTCATGAATAATACATAAAAATGTTAGGACATTCTTTCATTGTCTTCTGTTCAACTTTCATTTAATGTCCGCACATATGTACAATCATAAATACGTACAATCATAAATACACAATACAAACATACATGCATCCATACCATACATAACATATGTACGTACGTACATATATACATACATACATACGTACGTACGTGCGTATAATATATAGATATAATATATATATATATATATATATA
>NC_043000.1:28492269-28517065 GCF_006345805.1 Octopus sinensis | reverse complement strand
CTACCTCCTCTTTCTAATCATACACATCTCTTCTCCTTCCATCTATCCATTAATATTGCAAACACATTCCCAAATTTTATTCAGACCAAAAAAACCCCTCGATCGAACCACACCGTTTACAAGGCTCTATGCTTGGAATGACCAAATATAACTGCCATTAGAACTCACACACATGATACAGGAAACTTCTTCACTTATATACACCATTCTACTTCAATAATGGAACTGCACATACAATATCCTTATGTATCTAATTTTTTATTTTCATTCTCTTACTTCCCTCTGTATTTCATATCTTCTCTACGATAATTAATACTCAAACATTTTCTCGCAATGTCTCTGTTGAAGGGATATATAAAATAGCCCGGAAACAGCTCTAAGACCTTTTCTTCATAAATGTTCTGAAAACTATTTACATCCTTGGATTTTTTTATCTCATTCTATCAATTTACACACACACACACACACACACACATATATATATATAGGGAGAGTTTACGAAAAAAAAAACAAAAGACAAAGACAGGTGGTGTACAAAACAAACAGATGTATTAGTATAACGCTCAGGAATAGAAAAAGTCTTTTACGTTTCGAGCCTACGCTCTTCTACAGAAAGGGACACAGAAAAAACAAGGAGAGAAAAAAGGAGAGGAAAAAAAGGAGAGAAAAAAGGAGAGACATCTTGTGTAGGAGTTCCAATGGTAGTTATATTTGGTCATTCCAAGCATAGAGCCTTGTATATATATATATATATATATATAATAATATAATTTTTTGCTACCCTTATATTTATTAATTAATGATTTTTTGGCTAATTTTGAAATTAAATCAGCAGTTTATATTTGCTGCTGAGAAGACCGCGCGATTGCGGTAAGATTTGAAAATTTAGAGCATATGGACTGGAGGCTTCTTTACCATAGCCTCGTGGACATATACTCGCCCTAGGCTCTCTGCTGACAAGGCACGCCAGATGTAAATGAATTTGATTTAATTTAATTAATTCATTTGCCAACGTTTTGCCGAAACTATGCATAGTCCAGAGATGAAAGGGTAAACGTTTTTCTTCTTTCTCTTTCTATTTCAGAATTACACTATTTAGCGGTATGAGTTTTGGCTGCTCTTTCTAGTGTGTCGAGTGTCCTATATGGCCATTCCTTATATTGTTGAATATATATATATATATATATATATATATATACATGCGTAGATATACTTATGAGTAATGCATATTTATATCTACATCGGCACGAATTTATTCGTATAAGATGTAAAAAACATATTCAGTAATACCAAAAACAAAAACAAAATACATCATTATGCTCATCATTATAATCACACATATTAACAATATGATGCATTTGCTTTCGATATCAATTTAGATGATGATGTCATCAATATGCTACCAACTTCATTCCAAACATCACCAGACACCAACGTTACAAGCATCATCATAACGCTATCACCAACACCACGAGAGCTCTATGTCTCCCGTCGCTACTTCTATCCTCAGTTTCATTAAAGCTGTATATATTTATTGTCTCTCCTTATCTAACGATTGGCTACTGTTTATCCGACACAACAGGAATGGCGACAGAAAGACCACAATTAACAGTACTGGATTATTAGAGATGTAATTAGGAAGTATTTAGAAGTTCTTTGTTGAGGAAATTGTTGGCAATAAAAAACATTTTCGTTCATTTTATTTTTTTCTAAATGTTTGCTATAATTCTGACATTTAGACTGTCTTTGAATTTGTTGTTGAAAACACATCAGCATATCATAAGACAGACACACATAGACACACACATACACACGTACAAACACACGCACACGCATGCACACGAACGCATACACATATACACATATATATAAACTCCCCACGATGTTTTAGTAGTTTTTATGAAACGCAATACATTAATAATGAATATATGTATAAATGTGTACACATACATACATATATGTAGAATATATATATATACATATACTTATATATGCGTTTGTGTGTATGTAGGTAGAATATGTATATGTATATGTATATATACATATATATATGTATATATATATATATATGTGTGTGTATATATTTATATATATATATATATATGCAAGTGTGTAAACGTAAATATGTGTATATATTTATATGTGCATGTATACACAATCGCATACACACGTACAAGCATGTACACGTATATTTTGTAGGTATGCGCATAAACGTATAAATCTTAATACACAAATGCACATAAGCAAAAATACTGATGTATTCTTTCCAATTTAGACACAATGCAAGCAGTTAAAGTCCATACTATATACCCCAGTACATAACGTGTATTTTATTATTGTTTCAAAGCAACAAAAACAAAGTTAACGACAACAGGCATCGAAATCGAAACCTACTCAAAACCCAGCAACGCATTTTTTCTGAAGCTCAAACGAATCTGCCAAGCCAACATCACTATATATACATGCAAGCACACATACAGACACATAGACACACACACACACACACCTATTTATCGATGCACACACACATATGTATCGATACATGTATCGATACACACACACACACACTAACACACATGAACGCATGCCTACCGCTTTACATCGGCTGTTAATTAATCGAATACTATTTCGGGATGACCTCCTCCCATTTCAAATAAAATATTACACAATACTTATCAGGTAAAACCGATTGTTTACTTTTGTGATTTATTTATTGGCAGGCATCTCACACATTCATATATATATATATATATATATATATATATATATATATTATATATATATATATATATATATATATATATATATATATATATATGTATATATGTATATATATATTCCATGCATGTATCCCACAATACGCACACAATCTCTTCACGCACGCATGCACAAATTTTATAAGCATTCATACATATATATGCATATATATATATATATATATATATATATTATATATATATATATATATAATATATATATATATATTATATATATATTGATAGATTGGTAAGAGTGAAATGACTGAAGACAATCGACTTTCTAATAGGAATATATGAATGCACACATCGCCTCGTTATGCTGGCAAATATATCTCTCAACTTAATTTACCGTGAAACTCAGCAATAAAGGAAGCACCCGATTACCTCTGTAAGTTGAAATATCATTGATAAAGCCTCTCCATATTCCAACCGAATACATAGCTCTAGACAGTGCATAACTGGAAACCTCTTTGTACTGAAACAACCTATGATTCTCTTTAATAAAGCATAAGGTTTTTATCTATCAGTTGTCACATTTAAAGACAATATTCCGAGTGAATATAAACACGCCTTAAATTCTCGTGCCAGGCTATTCAAAATTGCAAATGCACAATTAGATTTGTCTTCTCGTCATATGTCTAGTGGTCCAACTAGTGGTATGCAGCAATTTCGGCTCGCGTGGCCTTGTGGTTAGGATGTTGCATTGACCATTTTGCGATAGAGTTTTCGAATCTCAAACCAAGCAGTTCATTGTGTTCTCGGGCAAATAACGTTTCACGTTGGCACGTTGCGCACAGCTGTGAATGGTTAACACCGCCACCGACTGGCATCCCCTTCAGAGGTGTTTTTGCTATCTTGGTTACTTAGATGCCTTGAAAACCGGTCAACAGGCCCCATGCATTCCAGGACTCGAGACAATATTGTCCAGGGGTCGATGATGATGATGATTATCTGCCTTAGGCCATAAGCAGAGAATTAAGTAACCAAAATCATTAGAAAAGTTGGGGGATAAATGTTTATTGTAGCAGAGAGATTACTCCCTGCTACCTAAAAGTGTAGCTTAAGATGCTGATCATGGGACAGATTTTTTTTGTAGCTGGGATACAATATTTTAAACAATATATTTATTATTGAGCAGTCATTAGACGGAATAAGTTTTTTTCTATCCTCGACCGCACTATTTATATTAAACGTATTCATATACGAAATGTCGTAACAAAACAGTGTTTTCTTTAATTTCTACAGATAATCTGTGACGGTGTTGTAAGAAGCTTCTTTCCTAACCACATAGTTCCGGGTTCAGTCCCCTGCGTGGCACCTTGGGCAAGAGTCTTTTACTATAGCCTCGGGCCGACCAAAGCCTTATCAGTGGATTGGTAGACGGATAGTAAAAGAACCTGTCGTATATATATATACATATAAGATACAGATAAGTAAATAATTTTATTGTCAAACGCGGGATAATGCGAATAATATGCTATCCTTATTTTGCAGAAAAATCTGTTGGCGGCCAGCCATGAGACTGGAACTCAGATCTCTATGTTTACGCGTTAAGTGCTTTACTATTAAACTAAACTGCTCAGCGACAAATTCTTCTGCAATTTTAGGATATATAAATCTCTATAAGACGCTATCGTACGTTAAATTCAACTTGAAAGTCAACAAAGTTTGCTTTAGAAGCGTTGAGATGTATTGAAAGATACAGATAAGGAAATAATTTTATTCTCAAACATATAATGCTAATAATATAGCATGAACAGGATACATTATTCATATTTTGCAGAAAAATCTGTCGGCAGCCATCCATGAGACTCGAACTCACATCTCTGTGATTAAGCATCAACTGCTTTACGATGAAGCTAGACTGTATAACTTTATGTGTGCGTGTGTCTGTGTTTGTCCTACACCTTCGCTTGACAAGCGATGCTGGTGTGTTTACGTCCTCGTAACTTAGCAATTCACCAAATAAACTGATAGTATAAGTACTAGGCTTACAAAGAATAAGTCCTGGGGTCGATTTGTTCGACTAAAGTCGGTGCTCCAGTATGCCCGCAGTCAAATGACTGAAACTAATAAAAGAAAATAACATTAATAAGTGATTTAATTGCACTGCTAGCACCGTAGGACAGAGTATTGACTCATGAAACCTTTAATATACTTGATAATATATCATGGTTGCTATAAGAAATACGGCGTCCCTACCAACAATTACTATGTACGTACCAGTTGCCATTTCATTCGTCTTTACGTTCTGAATTAAAATTCCGCCGGGGTCGATTTTGCCTTTTATGCTTCGGAGCCAATACAATAAGTACCACCTGAGCACTGGAGTCGATTTAATCGTCTTACCTCTCCTCCAAAACTGCTGGCCTTGCACCAAAATTTGAAACCAATATGTAAATTTGCTATATCCCATTGTGTTACACCGCTATATTAAGGGGATATTCAAGCTATGTGTTCGTAGATGTGGTGTCAAAGAAGGAGCAATATCTCATGATATATGCATATACACCAATATGGCCATACTTCTAACTTCGATGGCATTGTTTACATTAGACGTAATCGTATACAAAACGTCGAAGCAAATCATTGGCGGCTAAAATTTCTAAAGGAATTCTATAGATTTAAATTTAAGAAGTAATTTAATATTCTACCTTGGAACATTTATATCACTCGGCTTAAATACTGGACCGCATTTTCTTCAGTTACTTTTCCAAAATATACGCTACACATAAATTAACGTACATACCCATAAAATCATGGGAGATTCTACTCTAACGCACACACACACACACTTTCACTATCTATTACCGATACATGAAACAAACATCCATCGAACTTATACCTACGTTTGTACACTACTTACGATTAAATTCTCAACCACATTTTTATAAATCAGTTTCCTAATACGTAAACAACTTTCAGTATAATATATATAGCCACACTCAAACATGCACACACATCTACATACTCTACATGAAGCAAATAGCATTCTACCATAGTGATCAAATGTTTGAGCTATACATTAGTTCATTCTCCCAATCAAATAAATATCGCACGATGTAGCACACATCAGGTGTCGAAGTGATCACGGAGGAACAGGAGATGGCGTGTTTTGCTCGGAAACACAACCCGACACTGAGTCCTCGAATTGAAATCACGATCTTGGTAACGGCAGTGGACAGTGGCATGTCTTTTAATAACGTAGGCAAACTCAGATATATCAAGTACCATGCAATATTAAATCTTGATTATTAAAATTATCACCGCATTTAGAATATTCAGTAATCTCTCGCCATATCGCGGTTCACCTATCGCTCACTCAGTACATCGCAGATATTTCTGGCTAATATATGTAAATTTATTTGGCGGACTGCTCAGTGTATCACGGGATTCTCTGGCTGATAGGTATATATATATATATAATATATATATATATATTATATATATATATATAATATATATATATATATATATTAACAATTGAGGATAAAATCTTTAAAAGAAATTATCAGTAGTTAGCGTGAAAAACCTCGTAAGAGAAAAAATCCGTAAATTTTTCCACTTTGAAAATATTTATTTATATTATATTGAGGGTACTACTATTCGTAGATACCACACGCTAAAGAGGGACCAATGCGGTCAAAACTACTAAAATAAACAAAATTTTACCGAATGCAAAACTTCAAAGCAAATCATTTAAAAAAAGAATTTAGTTACATATCACCTGTGATTTCGCAATTAATGCAGAATATGCATTCTATGTTCATCATATAATATATATATATATATATATATATATATATATATATATATACCCATATATTGTATACATATTTATAAGCATATATATATCCCTGTTTATATACATACATGCACATATATTTACGCGCGTGTGTGTGTGCGTGTGTCTACATTGAACTTACGCGGATAGCTAAATTATTTTTGAAGTGTTTTCAATTGTTGGACATTATGGACTGTATGAAAGTTCATAATATATATATATATATATATGTATATACCAGAAGATATAATCCTGACGAAATTATATGAATATGCATTAAACACTACTCGCCTAACCCTATGCACATACGTATCAAACAAGTAGAATGTGGAATAGTTTCACATAGAATATACACACATGCGTACAAACACATTCAGTAACGTCAGGATAGGTGCGCTCTCTCACACGTAAGCAAACACACATACACAACAACATGTCCGACATACGAACTTACACAGATTGATTTTGTAATTCAATGCATCACAGACCCTTGATTATGTGTGTGTGTGTGTCATCTCTTGTCATCATTAAATGAAAAGAGGATGCTCGTTACCAAGGTTACTGAGTAAAATATTAGAACAAAAAACATTATGCTGCTTTCGCTTAATTAGATATTTTGCTTGGTTAAGCAGTTGTTCACCGGAAAGATGGACATTGAAGCAAAGCCAAACTGGGAAAGCCTGTCGTGTCTCATTTTTCTGATTTTCTCTCTCGTTATTACTCAATGCCTGCGGCTCAGAGAAATGTGTAGCGAGTGAACTGTCTCTCTCTCCTCTTCTTTCTCTCCACTATACATGTATGTGTGTGTGTGTGTGTGTGTGCGTGTGTAATGCATGTATGTATCTGTCTACATCAACATATGCATGAATATATATGTCTACGTATATGTGTGTATATATACATCTTTATGAAGGAACATACATACATACATGCATATATATATATAGGTACATATATATATATACATACAATATATATATAATATATATATACTCACACAGACACACACACACACACACACACATATATATATATATATATATATATATTATATATATATAATATATATATATATACATATATATATATATATGTATGTATATATGTATATATATATATATTATATATATATATATATATATATATATTATATATATATATATATAATATATATATATATATATGTATATATATGATTGTATGTATGTCCCTATAGAAAGATAAAATGTTCTCTGGCTATCAAGTTATGAAGCTGGTTATCTGTTTACATATAGATGTACTTATCTACAGGAATGCATTCGGAAAAAAATTCTTTAATATGTTTCTCTACTTTTGGAGCTCAAATCCCACCGAAGCGAGCTGTGTTATTTTTCATTCCGAGTTGGATGAAATAATCTTTTCTATTCTCGGCACAAGGCCCAAAATTTTGTGGGTCGGGGCCTGTCGATTAGATCGACACCAGTGCGTAACTGGTGCTTAATTTATCGAACCCGTAAGGATGAAAGGCAAAGTCGACCTCGGCGGAATTTGAACTCAGAACGTCAAAACAGACGAAATACCACTCGGCTTTTCGCCCGGCTTGCTAACTTTTCTTATTTCTTATGGCCCACAAGGGGTTAAACATAGAGGGGACAAACAAGGACAGACAAAGTGATTATGTCGATTACATCGACCCCAAGGCGTAATTGGTACTAAATTTATCGACCCCGAAAGGATGAAAGGCAAAGTCGAACTCGGCGGAATTTGAACTCAGAACGTAAAAACAGACGAAATACCACTAAGCATGTGCTAACGTTTGTGCTAGTTCGCCGCCTTAAAGGTATATTCTTTTCTGCTCTAGGCACAAGGCCCAAAATTTGGGGGATGGAGCCAGTCGATTAGATCGACCGCAGTACAAAACTGGTACTTAATTTATCGACCCGGAAATGATGAACGCAAAGACAACCTCGCCGGAATTTGAACTCAGAACGTAAAGACAGTCGAAATACCGCTAAGTATTTCTCCTGGAATTCTAACGTTTCTACGTTCTAACGTTTCTACGTTCTAACGTTTCTACGTTCTAACGTTTCTACGTTCTAACGTTTCGCCGCCTTGAGTTGGATGAAATAATGCACGAGGCATTGACTAAACCCTTCTCATCAAATTTTCTATCCTTGTGCATGAAGCAAAACTGTTATTATCGATAGTAGTAGTAGTAGTAGTAGTAGTAGTAGTAGTAGTAGCTGCTGTCATCATCGTCATTATCGTCGTAATCGTCGTCATTTCGTCGTCGTCTTCGTCGTCGTAGTAGAGTAATAGCAACGGCAGCAACAACAGTAGCTCCATGTGGGAAATACTGTTTCCTATTAAGGCGGCAAGCTGGCAGACTCGTTAGTACGCCGGACGAAATGCGTCGCCGTATTTGTCTGCCGTTACGTTCTGAGTTCAAATTCCGCCGAGTTCGACTTTGCCTTTCATCTTTTCGGGGTCGATTAAGTCAGTATCAGTTACGCACTGGGATCGATATAATTGACTCAATCCGTTTGTCTGTCCTTGTTTGTCCTCTCTTTGTTTAGCCCCTTGTGGGTAGTAAAGAAATAGGTATTTAGTCTGTCTTTACGTTCTGAGTTCAAATTCCGCCGAGGTCGACTTTGCCTTTCATCCTTTCGGGGTCGATAAATTAAGTATCAGTTACGCACTGAGGTCGATGAAATAAGCACCAGTTATGTATTGGGTCGATGTAATTGACTGAATCCCTTTGTCTGTACTTGTTGTCCCCTCTCTGTTTAACTCCCTGCAGGCAATAAAGAAATAAATACTGTTTTCTGTATTTTGCTATTATGTTCATTCAATTTATTAAGCTACTGTATTGATCCACACAAGATATACCACTTGGAAACTAATTAAATATAGTAATTATGCAATGCCGTGTTTATCTTTGTTCTTGCGATTAAGTCCTGCCGTCACTGCTTAAGTAGACCTAAGTGTTAGTGATAGCCGATAGAAGTTCTGACGATGGCCATTTCTTCTCTATGATGAGAAATACCATTTCATCACTGTTTTAGAAATGGCGGATTCACTTACCAGAGGAGAAATACAGGATGCGACAATAAATAAAAACATCCCACATTCACCAATTCTAATAAACGATTTAACATACAATTTGCACCAGGCTGAACCATGAGGATAACTGAAAAAAATAGAACCAATAAAATATTACATCAATACTCGTTTATCACATGGGTTTGGTTCACATAATCACATTAAAAAAGAAAAACAAAGCAAAACAAAAAACAGTGATAAATGAATCAGTTGCAGACTTTTTGTAAAGGGAGTGAATAGTAGACTCACTGACATAAAACACTCGGCTCACAACAGTGAAACTTCCATCGTTACATTTTTCCTTGTTTGTCTCTACCTCTTTCTGCAGAGAATAAATTCGACTACGTCATTTGTTAAGACTATGCTCCTTCGTTCACTGGACTCATGTTGATGAGTATCAATGAGTACACCAATCCACATAAAAGTACACAGTATCGACGCACCGTACTCAGTGCATTCTGAGTAGCTCTGAATTGTGGGTGTCAGTGGGGAGCGGTTTTGACGTCCAAGGAGATTCTCCCACAGTTCGTTGACCCTTGTTATCACAACTCAATTTAATCTGTAATAAGCGCAACACGGTTCACAATTGAGTGTGTCCTATTATCCCGGAATCAGTGTCTCCTATTATCCCGCAGCATTGTGTCCTATTATGCTAGATCAATGTGTCCTATTATCCTCGTTCAGTGTGCCCTATTATCCCGCATCAGTGTGTCCTATTTTCCCGCATCATTGTGTCCTATTATCTCGGATCAGTGTGTTCTATTATCCCAGATGAGTGATGAATGGATCAGTGATGAATGGATAAATGATGATTGTATTAAGTTACAAAATAAGAAAACACCCAACAAAAGATCTGCAACAGTTTTTGGCCAAGTTCGAAGTTGAATACTTTGACAATTTTAGCGCAGGAGTGGCTGTGTGGCAAGTAGCTTGCTTACCAACCACATGGTTCTGGATTCAGTCCCACTGCGTGGCATTTTGGGAAAGTGTCTTCTACTATAGCTTCGGGCCGACGAAAGCCTTGTGAGTGGATTTAGTAGACGGAAACTGAAAGAAACTCGTCGTATATATATATATATATATATATATATATATATATATATATATATATATATATAATATATATATATATACGACATATATACATATACATACGCATATATATGCGTATGTATATGTTTCTATGTGTGCCCCCCCCCAACATCGCTTGACAACCTATGCTGGTGTGTTTACGTCCTCGTAACTTAGCGGTTCGACAAAAAGTGACCGATAGAATAAATACAAGGCTTACAAAAAATAAGTTCTGGGGTCGATTCGTTCGACTAAAGGCGGTGCTCCAGCATGGCCGCTGTCAAAATGACTGAAACAAATAAAAGAGTAGTATTATTTGCTTGTACATTAGATCTGTTTAAACACCCCCCCTCATCCCATGTAAATTAGAAGCTCAACAGGGCAATGTCTTATCTCACGCTATGTGTCGCGAATTAGCGGCAGGAACGAGTGTTTCTAATCATTCCAGTATTGAAATAAATGGATGTTAAAGTGGCGGCATCGATGTCTCTGAAGTGGGAAGGGTTTAACCAAACTGTTGAAGTGATAATTCGATTGCAGCTAAACGATAACAACAGCCACAACATCGACGACAACGATACAAACAGAAACAGCATATGAAGACACACGTATGCACACGCTGCAACAACGGTTACAGATACATCAGTGAGTCTACATACAATAGAACCGGTTATTAGAACATTACACTAACGAGGAGACCTCTGTGTGATGGCTCGGCGATGTTAGAAATAGTAGCTAAATCTCACTAGTCATGCTTAATTATTTGAAAACCAAGGAGGCCATTTGAATGATTATAGGGAAAAAACTTTTGATCAAGTGCGATCGATGATTATACAAGAAGAAGAAAAAGAAAAAGAAGAGAAAATAGGAAAAGAAGTAAGAGAAGAGGAAGTAGAAAAAGAAAAAGAAAAAGAAGAGGAAGAACAACAACAGTAGGAAAGACAACAATAAGTGCGACAAAAGTTACAAGTAAGGGAAATCCACCGCAGTGATGATACTTTCAGAAGAAAAAAACATAAGGATTGAGATCTTAGTAGTAGTAATCAAATCTTCCTGAAATGGAAGGAGTATGAATCGTCAAATTAGAAATAAGCTAAGAAATACTTACATAGGATTTTAGAATTTATCGCTAAGAGCAATACACAAAAGGAAAAGATTCGGAACTAGACCAGGGACAGAGCATATCTTGATGGCCATAAGCGGAAATCTCAATTTTTTTTTATAGAAAGTAACCTAGATTTGAAATTGCGTCTTAATCTGAACCTGAAGCAACTACATCATGGATTATCAATTGAATAACACACAAAGCTGCTAGATTTACTTTCAGTTTAAATATATTTCACGGTGATTCAAAGTTTCCGTCGTACAACTATTACCTGGTCACTGTCACATCTCCACAGCACCTGCTTGAAATTCCATTAATATCCAGTTCTTATAAGTTTAGAATTTTAATTCCTTTTATTTTGTATCTTTATCATATTTTTCTCTAACCTAATGAGTTTATAGACATATTTATTTGTTGTACTCATGGACCGACTTTAACCCGCAACATCGGTCATCATTACTCATTAACAGTACGCAATTAAGTTTTTTTTTTGTTGTTGTTTCCTTCCGACGTTGTGTATATTAATGTCATCATAATTTCCAGTCTTTTCTCTCCCGCTTCTTCCTATTTATTTAATCTAAAGTGTATTTAACAGCTTTGTGTGTTATTAAATGGCTCTTTCACGGTGTAATTGCTATCTTGTTTACATTATTGTTTTTTAATAATTTTATTTGTTCATTCTCTGTAAATATTTGTAGTCTATCAAATTTTAATTCGTCCCAATACTATAGTCTACCGTGTATTCCATTCTTCCTCTTGTTTTTTTTTATAATTCTTATCCGTCCACGTCGCTAGACTTTGTAAGCTTCTGGTTTAGCATTTCTTAATTTCTTTGAATTTTTTTCTGTATATCATCATGATCATCCTCATGACCATCATCATCAGCATCATCGTTGTCGTCGTCGTCGTTGTCATCATCATCATCATCATCATCATCATCATCATCATTTTAGGAGAAGGCGAGCTGGAAAAACCAAGCTGTACGTTTTCTTTACGTTCTGACTTCAATTCACACCAAGGTTCACTTCGCTTTTCAGCCCTTCACATCGATAAAATATAGTACCACTCAGGTACTTGAATCGGTAGAATCGAGTCCGCCCCCACCACCACCACCACCACTCGAAACGGCTGACATTCTGCCTAAATTTGAAACCATTATTATTGTAGTAGTATTAGTTGTTCTTTAAAACAGAGAAAAACCACGACTAGGAAAAAATAAAGAAAAGTTAAAAAATCAAAGCAAGATTATGGATAGAAAGAAAAGAATAGAACGTAAAGGTGAGGAAAAAGAAGAAAAATAACGAGGTTAAAGATTGTTCTCATTCTAAATGTCGCATGCGGCACTGATGTCTAAACTGGTGTCTCAAACGCCGAAGGGTTTTGGAAATGACACTTGCGTTGTCGACTTGCAGGAAAATGCCGTCCTTTATTTTACAAGGATACCAAGAAAAATGTTTGGAAAATGAAGATAGCTGCCACCAAACCCCCAGGAAAACAAAATAACAAACTGCTAATGAAATTAGAATATAATAGTCTGTCTAATAATAATAATAATAATAATAATAATAATAATAATAGTTGTAGTAGTAGAAGTAGTAGTAATAGTAAGCAGCAGTAGTAGTAGTAGTAGTAGTAGTAGTAGTAATAGTAAGTAGTAGTAGTAGTAGTAGTAGTTGTAGTAGTCATAATAATACTAATAATAAGCCAGACATAGTCTTAATTGAGAAAGAAAACAAACTATGCTGGACCATAGATATAGCATGCCCGGCTGAAAACGGTGTATGCGATAAGGAAGAATGAAATTTGAGATATATGAGGGGTTAGCTTGGGAAGTTAAGCAGCTGTGGTCGTTGAAAAAGGTAGCAGTAGTACCAATAATTGTCTCAGAGCCCTGGGAACAGTGAGCAAAATCTCGAGAATTACGTGGAACAAATAGGGCTGCAATAATGGTGGAGCACTTGCGGAAACCCACTGCTTGGAACCGCCGGGATACTCTGGAAGGTGCTCGAAAAATTAGAGGTGTTACCTTAGTTCACTGGTACTGAACAGCTGACACTGTAATACATCTCTAGCATTAAAAGCGTTGAAAAGGCAACAACAACAACAACATTAACAATAATAATAATAATAATAATAATAATAATAATAATAATAATAATGATGATGATGAGGATGATGATGATGATGATGATGATGATGATGATGATGATGTGATGATGATGATAAAAACATCCCTTGGAATGAGAACCCAGGTTCGAAATTTCACCAGGATACCTGCTGGAGGGTGGAGAGTATATCAACCGAAACGTTATGTTACCAACAAACAAGATGACGACAAATATCGTCAAATGTAAATGAAGCAAATAAAGTACATAATTCCTCATTTCTCAAATATAGAACTATAAAATAAATTCTGTTACAAACCTTAACTACTGGGAATGTCCGAAAGCTCTGTGTTTCTACCCTCTAAGACGCTGAAGAGAGAGAGAGAGAAAGAAAGAGAGAGAGAGAGAGAGAGAGAGAGAGAGAGAGAGAGAAGAGAGAGAGAGAGAGAGAGAGAGGAGAGAGAGAGAGAGAGAGAGAGAGAGAGATACTGTCATATACGTATGAAAAGTCTTGGGTGGGGACATATTCTATGCTTCGGTATTAGAGAGAATTTAATTGCCCGAACTGGTAGATACTGTCAAACTTCCGAATATTCAGCATTCGAAATCACAAGCCAAATCACTCTATTGCACCAGTCTGATATTTAGAAATCTTCAGTTGTTGAATTGCTTACCTAAAGAAATCAGAAATATAAAAGGGGCTTCTACTGAAATAGTTAAAAAATAAGCCGGATAAAACTCTTGACAACGATACCGGAGCAGCCAACCATTCAAGGATAAACACAAGGAAGATCAGCTAGGAACTCAATCATAAACCAATTACCAGCATAAAGCGACGACAAAACTGAAAGAAAATAAATGAAAGCGGTGCCCTAGCATGGCCGCAGTTCTACGATTGAAACCATTTGAATAAAGAATAAAAGAAGAGCTAATGTTAGAGAATAAGGTTTTGTATTATTGCATGAAGACAGAATCATGGGCAGACTGACGGCTCGACAGACCAACCGAGAAGTAGAGATGAAAATGTGAATGGTAATAGTGGTGGTGGTGGTGGTGATGGTGGTAGTGGTGGTGATGACGATGATGACGATGATGATGATGATGATGATGATGATGATGATGAATCTGTAGAAGACGGAGGAAGTGGAAGATAAATGGAAGGAAGCAAGAGGAAGATGAAAAAGTTGTGAAAGCAAAGTAAAAACAAAAAAAAACAGTAGCAAAAGAAGATACGGAAGTGGAAGAGAACATAAAGAAGAAGAAGAAGGAGGAGAAGAAGAAGAAGAAGAAGAAGAAGAAGAAGAAGAAGATGATGATGATGATGATGATGAATCTGTAGAAGACGGAGGAAGTGGAAGATAAATGGAAGGAAGCAAGAGGAAGATGAAAAAGTTGTGAAAGCAAAGTAAAAACAAAAAAAAACAGAAGCAAAAGAAAAGGAAGTGGAAGAAGAGGAGGAACATAAAGAAAAAGAAGTAGAAGAAGAAGAAGAAAAAGGAGGAGAAGAAGAAGAAGAAGAAACAGGAGGAGAAGAAGAAGAAGAAAAAGGAGGAGAAGAAAAAGGAGGAGAAGAAGAAGTAGAAGAAGAAAAGGGAGGAGAAGAAGAAGAAGAAGAAGAAGAAGAAGAAAAAGGAGGAGGAGAAGAAGAAGAAGAAGAAGAAGAAGAAGAAGGAGAAGAAGAAGAATAAGAAGAAAAAGGAGGAGAAGAGGAAGAAAATGAAGAAAAAGGAGGAGGGGAAGAAAAAGGTGAAGAAGAAGAAGAAGGAGAAAGTAAAGAAGAAGATGTTGATGATGATGATGATGATGATGAAGGTGATAAAAAAAAGCAGTTAAGAAAAAGGAGAAAGAATAAAAGGAAAAGTCGAAGAAGAAGGCAGAGGAGAAGTAAAGAGGCCTGGACGGTCAGGAATGAGAAGATGAGGGACGAGGCTGGAGTTTGGAAGGAATGGAAGGCCAACAAGTATGGAAGGCCTGTAAGGAAAGAAGCGAATAAGCAAGGAAGCAGTTGAAGACCTCGTTTCTCTAAGTAGGATCAGATAAACCGATCGATTTGGAAGGGCGAGGTAGTAGTAGTAGTAGCAGTAGTAGTAGTAGCAGCAGTAGTAGTGGTAGCAGTAGTAGTAGCTGTAGTCGTTGTGATGGTGGTAGTAGTAGTAGCAGTAGTAGTAGTGGTAATAGTAGTGGTGGTGGAGGTGGTGCTGATTGTAGTAGTGGTAGTGGTAGTGGTAGTAGTAGCTGTAGTAGTGGCAGTAGTAGTAGTGGTGACGATAGTAGTGGTAGTAGTAGTGGTGGTGGTAGTAGTAGTTGTAGTAGTAGTACTTGTGGTAGTAGTATTTGTAGTGGTAGTGGTGTTGGTGCTGCTGACTGTAGTAGTCGTAGTGGTAGTAGTAGTAGTGGTCGTGGTAGTACTGGTGGTAGTAGTTGTAGCGGTGATAGTAGTAGTGGTAGTAATAGTAGTAGTAGCGGTGGTAGTAGTAGTCGCAGTGGTAGTAGTTGCAGTAGTGGGAGTAGCAGTGGTAGTTGTTGTGGTAGTAGTAGTTGTAGTAGTAGTAGTAGTATTGTTGGTAATAGTGGTTGTAGTGATAGTAATAGTAGTGGTAGTGGTGGTGCTGACTGTAATAGTCGAAGCGGTAGTAATAGTGGTGGTAGCAGTAGTGAAACAGTAATAGTGGTTGTAGTAGTGGTAGTGGTGGTGGTGATAGTAATAGTAGTCGTAGTTGTAGTAGTGGTCCTGGTGGCTGTAGTAGTAATAGCAATAGCAGACGTAGATGTGGTAGTGGGTTATAGTAGTTTTTAGTGGCACCGATGGTTGTAGTGGTAGTAGTAGTAGTTGCGGTGACGGTAGTAGTAGTAGTTATTTTAGTAGCAGTAGTAGTTGCGGTAACGGTAGGAGTAGTAGTTATAATAGTAGTAGTAGTAGTACTATTAGTTGCGGTGACTGTAGATATAGTAGTAGTAGCAGTAGTAGTAGTAGTAGTTGCGGTGACTGTAGATATAGTAGTAGTAGCAGTAGTAGTAGTAGTTGCGGTGACGGTAGTAGCAGTTATAGTAGTAGTAGTAGTAGTTAGTAGTAGTAGTAGTAGTAGTAGTAGCAGCAGCCTGGTTGTTAGTTCATTGCGCTGCTCTTAGCGTGCTTGCGAGTGTGTGTGAGTGTCTTTTAGTTCAATAAATTACTTTAAGTTAACTGCTAATAGGTGGCATGACAGTCGATCCTTCTTTACTCAGCCAAGACCGATGACAACTTTATAGATTTTAATTTCCCTTTTCCAAGCAGCAGTACAATCGCCATTTTGTATCTCAACTACCATCATTCTTCTCTTTGTATTTCTCATGATCATGTCACGCACGCTCCCTTCACTCACCACGCATTTACTCGCCCGTCTTCTTCTTCTTCTTCTTCTTCTTCTTCTTCTTCTCCTTCTTCTTCTTCTTCTTCTTCTTCTTCTTCTTCTTCTTCTTTCTTTCTTTCGTTCTTTTCCTCCTCCTCCTCCTCCTCCACCGCCTCCTCCTCCTCCATCTTATTCTTCTTTCTTTCTTTTCCTCCTCCTCCTCCTCCTCCTCTTCCTCCCTTTTCTTCTTTCTTTCTTTCTTTCTTTCTATTCCTAATCCCCCACCGCCTCCTCCACCGCCTCCTCCACCGCATCCTCCTCCTTCTTCTGGTTATTCTTTTTCTTTTCTTCTTCCTTTTTCCTCCTCCTTCCTTCCTCTGTCTTCCGTTCTACCTTTTTCTTCTTCTTCTTTTTCTTCTTCTTCTTCATCACCATTATCATCTTTCCCTACAACCCCATTATTGGCGTCCACGTCGTCGTTATCATCATCATCATCATCATCATTATCATGAGGATCGTTTGATTCTTGTTCTCTTTCTTTTTTCTCCCTTTCGTCCCCTTCTCCTCATCCTCCCTTTCCTCTACTAACGCCTCTGCGTTTATCCCTCTTCGCTATAGCTTCCACACACCACCACCACCACCACCACCACCTCTACGACAAACGTCATTGCCGCCCTCACCGTTTCCCCCTCACTCTATGTCTCTGTTTCTTCTTCGCCATAATCATTCCACTTTCTATTTTAGCTTCATGGTTTAACATCGTTTTCTTGTGTATCCCACCTGTCTTCCGGTACACCACGACCACTACCACCACCACCACCACCACCACCACCACCAAGACCAGCGCCCCCACCACTACCAGTGCGACCAAAACTACCACTGCAGTGCCCACCTTCATCATCATCACCATCATCAGTAACTTCTTCATCCCACTCTTCACTTCATGAATGACATTCAGTGATTCAGTCATTCCTTCGTACTCGTTCGTCATTCATTCAATCACACTCATATACTTTATTCCATTATTTATTATTCACACTCACTCCTTCTCTCATTCACTCACTCACTCACTCACTCACTCACTCCTTCACTCAGTCACTCACTCAGTCACTCACTCATTCCTTCACTTACTCACTCCTTCACTCACGCACCCCTTCACACATTCACACTTATTCCTACACTCCTCACTCACTTCTTCACTCACTCCATCACTCACTCCATCACTCGCTCACTCACTCATTCCTTCACTCCTTCACTCATTCACTCACTCCTTCATTCTCTTTTTGTCCTGTAATTACCTATCATTCCAGCTATCCAAGAGAACTGAATAAGGATCTGCGCATGCGCCAGTGTGCATGTAAAAGTAGCATAAACCCCACCTTACACCCCAGTTAAATACCAGAGATTGTTTAGTTAGGCCATTTCGCTACCTGAGCTCGAATCTCACCAACGTCAGCATTGCATTTCCTTCTAACTGGATCATTTACTACGTACAAAGCACTCAGGAAGCAATCTAAACCACTACAAATTTTCCACTAAATGCATAGCTTTTTTTGTCCCTTTACACACACACACACACACACACCAACAAGTATAGTCACAGGGTCGACGTGTCGGCATATCCAAATGGAAAGCACACCGTGTACTCAAGGGCCGAATGTGTTTGTACATATTTCAAAATTTACGTACAACTTGCAAGATGTTGCGACCACCAAACACAAAGCTGTGTCTAGATTTAACAGCGTTAACGACTTTTAATATATCTGATGAATCTATAAGCAACTCTGCTATTTTGCAGGGGAAACATCTATCTATCTATCTATCTATCTATCTATCTATCTATCTATCTATCTATCTATCTATCTATCTATCTATCTATCTATCTATCTATTTATCTATCAATCTATCTATCAATCTAGCTATCTGTCTATCTGTCTATCTGTCTGTCTATCTATCTATCTATCTATCTATCTATCTATCTATCTATCTATCTATCTATCTATCTATCTATCTATATATCTATCTATCTATCTATTTAACACATCCAGATGATAGGCGAGACACTAAGAAAATACGAAACGGTGACGGGAGCGAAGATTAACCCGGAAAAGTCAGTGGGTTTGCTACTCGGCACCTGGAGAAGCAAGCCCATGCCGTCCGACTGCGGCTCAGTAGTGGGACGCTGGACGGACGGACCGGTTAAATTGCTCGGGGTCTGGTTCAGTCCGGATCTCCAAATGGATAAGAACTAGGACGAGATCACGAGTAGAGTGGTCGCTCTCAGCCAAACATGGGCCGAGAGAAAGCTGTCTCTAAAAGGTCGGGCGGAGGTGGCGAACGCGCACATCGCATCCGTCATCGATTACCGCCTGACCGTCGTGCCCTGTCCCGACGCCACCATCACCAAACTGCAACGCATACTCTTCCGCTTCCTGTGGAAGGGTGGCGTTCCAATGGTGAGGAGATACATTTGCTGTCAATATCCGTTGAATGGAGGACTAGGCATGCCGTGGTTGATGACGCGCAGGCATGCGCTGAGACTGCGACATCTCCGGAACTTCATCGATGACGGTGAACAGGTGTGGGCGCCGTTTGTGAGGCGCGCCTTCCCGCAGCTCGTCTCACTGACCGAACTGCAAACGTGGATCAGGAAGAGACCGAAACTGGGCGATTGGCACCGAGAGTGTCGCCAAGCCCTACAGCAGCGCTGCCGACCGGGGTCAAACTTGTGCAACTTACAAACGCCTAAAGCGTTCTATAGAGTACTAGTGGAGTGGAGGTCCGACGACACACTCGGGGCAAACCTGGGTGTCGACGAGAAATTCCTAACCCGCCTGTTCAGGACGACGTTCGGGCCGGGGCCTACGGATAACTTCCAGAAATCCCTGGCTTGGCAATGCTATCGAGACGCACTACCTGTTCGAGAGAAGAGCTAGAGGCACGGTTCGAAAACCATCACCGGACCGACCTGCCCGAGAATCGGTCAGAGCTACGAAACCGTTCTGCACGCACTCGTGCAGTGTCCAGATATTACAGAGCTGTGGACCCTCGTCGAACAGCTGTTGTCGCGTGTAGGATGGGCCCGCTTATCGGCCGAGTCTATCGTGAATATTGTTCCACCACCTTCCTTTAAACGGGAAGGGAAAACGGTTTTCGTTACGCTGATGGCTATGGCGAAAGAATGTGTGTGGTGGACGCGTTTGAAAGGACTGCAAACAAACATCTTCCTCTCTGGTCAGTCTCTCGTCAACTTTTTCAAGTACCACTTGAAAAGGAGGATGAGAATAGAGAGGAAGGCTTTGTCGAACGAATGTTTTAATAAAAAGTGGATAAAAGTGGCAAAAATGGTCAGTATGAAAGACAACACTATTTTAAGCGTAAATCTGTGACCAAAAGAGACAACGAGAGGTAAGGCGACTTATCATGTGTTCATTTTCGAACTGTCTGAGGTGACCTTGGTCTTTTTTGTAGGTTTTTCTTTCCAGGGCTACACCTAAACTGTGAACTTTATTTATATATATATATTATATTTTTATACACCACACAACCCACAGATCCCTATTGATCGAACGTTTCTTTTTCTTTGTGTCCCACCCATCCCACCTCGAAAAGAAAAAACTCTACATTGTATTTCGTCCATTTTTATTCTGTGTTTAGCCCTGTGTGGCCACAATAAAAAGTTATCTATCTATTTAACTATCTATCCATATATCTATCTGCCTGTCTATCTGTCTGTCTGCCTGTCTGTCTGACTGCCTGTCTGCCTGTCTGTCTGACTGACTGTCTGTCTGTCTGTCAGTCCGTCCGTCCGTCCGTCCGTCTGTCTATCTATTTCATCTATCTACATAGACGCAGGCGTGGCTATGTAGTAAGAAGCTTGCTGCCCAACCGCATGGTTCCGGGTTCATTCCCACTGCGTGGCACCTTGCGCAAGTGTCTTCTACTATGAATTCAGGCTATAGTACCATATCCACTCACAAAGCCTTGTGAGTGGATATGGTAGACGGAGACTGAAAGAAGTCCGTCGTACACACACACACACACACACACAACACACACACACACACACACGCACACACACACACACACACACAAACACACACACGCACATATATATGTTTCAGTGCCTGTGTTTGTCCCCAACCATCGCTTGACAACCGATGCTGGTGTGTTTACGTCCCTGTAACTTAGCGGTTCGGCAAAAGAGAACGATAGAATAAGTAATATGCTTACAAAGAATAAATCCTGGGCTCGATTCGTTCGACTAATGGTGGTGCTCCAGCATGGTTACAAATGACTGAAACAAGTAAAAGAGTAAAAGAGATAGAAATGACGGTTATAAATAAGTACTTCTTGAGCAAAATGGAAAGAATACCGAAAGTATTGTGTTGTCCGAAAAGTTCGTGTCGATTTTTAAAGGAAAGAAAAAGGTCAATAAATACTTGCCATTACATTTTTAATCAACCAAATATGGACCATTTTGTTGCACAACGCGTCTCCATCTTTCCCTTAACATCATACCCTCTTCCCAGAATTGAAGTGGTTTCATGGCAAAGAATTCATCAAGGTATCTTTTTACGTCATTCAAGGAATTGAAATTGCTACCATTAAGACTATTCTGCAGAGACCTGAATAAGTGGAAATCCGAAGGAGCAATATCTGGTGAATATGGAAGATGGGGTAATGCATCCCAGCCGAGCTGCAGTAATTTTTGTCTGGTTGCCAAAGAAACGTGCGGTCTTGCATTATCATGTTGGAAAACAAAACCCTTGATTTGGCCAATTCTGGACGTTTATCTTGAATCGCTGCTTTTAACTCATCCAGTTGTATGCAGAATTTCTCAGAAATAATTGTTTGGTTACTTGGAAGAAGCGCATCGTACAAAATTCCTTTCCAATCCCAACACACACAAAGCAATACTTTTTTAGGGTGTAGACCCGCTTTTGGTATGGATAAGGGTGGTTCATGTCGCTAACTCCAGGATCGCTTTCTCTGAAGATTTCAGTAGATAATTTATTTCTCATCATCTGTCACAATTTGCTTTAAAAAAGGCGCGTTTTCATTCCGTTTATAAAGCGCATCATAGATGGAAATGCGATCCAAAAGGTTCTTTTCACTCAACTCAAGTGGTACCCAAACATCGTAGCGATTTGTGTGCCCAAGCTTTATCAGGTGCTCATGAACGACAGATTTTTATAGGGTGAGGCTTTCTGCCAAATCTCGGGTTGTGCAATGTGGGTTATTCTCAATTAATAACATGATTTGGTCATCATCTGTAGAGAATGGTCTACTTGATCGCTCATTATCAATAAGGCTACAATCTCCAGCTCGGAACCTTGCGAACCACTTCCGTACATTTCTTTCGGATAAAGAATTATCACCGTAAACTGCGCATATTTCTTTGGTTGCTTGTGAGGCAATTTTCCTTTTACGGAAAAAGAGAAGCATCAAGTGCCGAAAATGAACTTCCATTTTAAGGGGTTACATAATTAACACGGGTTAAGATAGCTTAAATTGTGCTCTAAATGGAGGTGTAGTCAAATCCTCTTTTATGGACTCAACCATGTTCTAAAATAAGTCGATAGGTAAGCTGCTATAAATCGGCACGAACTTTCCAGACAACCCAATACTTAAAGTTGATATATCAACAGGAATGAGATTTAAATCTGCACCATATTTTGAGACATTACTGAATTCAGTGAATTATGTTCAACCAGCTAATTATAGAATTTAGTTCATTTTTTTTTAGGAAAAATGGATTTAGGGCGTGATTTTTATCAAAAATTTCAAAATGATGTAAAATAATATTATTAAAGTAATTTAAAAATAAATAATTAATTAATAATTCAGACTCGGTGGCGCATGGATAAGTTTCCGTAGGCTTCATTGAGAGTTTATGTGCGTGTGAATACATCTGTAATTGAGATGGTGAAGGTGTGTGCGGAGTATATTTGGCGGTAGAATTACAGCAGGTCATACATAATTGTTCCTCTCACCAAATTAGCCTTCATTCCTGTTTGTTTTTACCTATTTTTGACAAATCTTTTAATGGTTTCATTAATCATGATTTTAAATTACATTAATATTAATTAGCATTTTAAAATACTTCTACGATTTAAAAAAAATTATTTTATTTAAAATCATACAGGAATATTTGAGATAATGAGGCTCACAACCTTTCGTTACTTTTAAAAATATGGACTAACATTCAACTAATATTGAGCAGAGATCAATTTACTACCAACCCTGGAAACAACCTACAGATTAATTTGCAAAACAGAACACATTTATTAGTATCTTAAGTATAAAAATCACGTAAAGCTGTTCTTTGATTCATTACAAATTATTATTGAGTTATAATGCTGTTGTCCCGATCATGATGCTAAACTCCATCCGCTGGTGAGGCTCCATTTCGGGAGATCAAGATTCGGGAGGGGAGTGGAGTCACCCTTTAATTATCATTACTCCAAGCGTTCTGACTCGGAACGGTAGTATTTGTCAGATTCCCATGTATGAGTGAAATAAGTTTTTGCAAAGGTAGACTGAGATACTTATTGGTGTTCAAAGCAATCAATCTAGGAGAAAGAAAACTCCAATCAATCTAAGTGAAAGAAAACTCAAAAATTAACTTCTTCCAAAATGCCCTAAACCAGCACATAAGAGCTGGGCTGATGAAATTAAAATGAGGTATATCCAGTGGCTTAGATTCATACTATACAGGCGACTATCCTGTGTTAATGCACATTCGCCACACGCAGCAAAAGAGACCGATAAAATGAGTACAAGGCTTACAAAGAATAAGTCCCGGGGTAGATTTGTTCGACTAAATGTGGTGCTCCAGTATGACCGCAGTCAAATGCCTGCAACAAGTAAAAGAGATACATACCTATTGCTGTCCTCTGGAAGTTTATAAAATATTAAATGAAGGTTATGTAGGAGTGGCTGTGTGGCAAGTAGCTTGCTTACTAAGCACATGATTCTGTGTTCCGTCCCACTGCGTGGCACCTTGGGCAAGCGTCTTGTACTTATAGCCTCGGGCCGACCAAAGTCTTGTGAGTGGATTTGGTAGACGAAAACCTGCAACAACGTATTAAAAATAAAGAAATATGCTTCATCACAGGTAAATTTGGCAAAATGTCTGTAAACATTTTACAAAGTTTTGTTCCTACAGACTAGCCAGCACACCTTCCAGAACCAGCATCTCCAACAATCATAGGCTGCTATGTTTTCTCTCAGAATAGAGGTATCTCGAAATATCTGCAACGTTGCTGAAAACCTCCTCCACCGAATCGGTGATTGCAACCACTCAGATGACCTCAGAGATTATATTCTAGGTAGCACGGATGTAATGTAATTATATCCATCGATTGATATTGATTTTAGCAAAGAAAAGTGTGTGGAGATAATTTGTGTCAGTGATATAGTGTTTCACAATGTCAATACCAATGTATTAGGATTTCTGATAAAACTTATATGTATGTGATACTTGAACAAAACTGAACCTGAAAAAGTTTGGCTACACCAGGCACGGGCAAGTTAGACCATCAGCTATTATTTCGGCT
>NC_043000.1:28447269-28484769 GCF_006345805.1 Octopus sinensis | reverse complement strand
ACAAAGAAGAATGCATAGGCCAGGTTTTGAGGCCATGGTTGAAGACGTGGGAGACTAATTTGAGTCCACTGTTATCTCCAAGACAGATTTTGACAGTTTTTTATTATTAGAAATACATTTACTTTCGGGTTAGCATATTGCTTTCTTTTCCTTTTATACAAATTGTCAAATTTAGCCCGACTTTGGTAGCTGTATTTCTTCTATAATGTGATATATATATATATATATATATAATATATATATATATATATATAAACGATGAACAAACCCCAAAATCAACAACGCGCGGACGTGGTACATGTAAAGTATTAGCAGACGATCAAGGAAGGAAAGGAGGATGGTTTAACGTTTCGAGCCAAGCTCTTCTTCAGAAACAGAGGAAAGTCCAATAGGAAAGGAAGAAGGAGGAAAATGATCGCCAACGATTCAAATGTGATTACATTTTGAAATATATGTATATATATATATATATATATATATTATATATATATATATTATCTATCTATATATAAACGGCAGTTTGTCTGTCTGTGTGTCTGTCAGGTTGTACCCTCACCCTGACCACGGCTTTCAACCGATTCTGATGAAACTTGACACACACATAGCCCAATGTCATAATTCAAAACTAACGCAGCGTTTGAAAGTTTGAAAAGTTCCCCCAGTTCTGAAATAAAATCGATAAATTCGACATGGGTCGAGAATCTAAGCTTTTTATATGCAACACATTTTCTACAGACTGTCTAGGGGACGCAACTCGACCTTTTTAACTCTCGGAACACGTGGGGTAAGTATCCCAAAATGTATAAAGATGTACAAAAACGGCAAAAAAGCGGACAGCAATGTGAGTGACAACAACGAAAAAGTCAAAAGTGACCAAACTGAACAAACGAATGGAAAAGGTTTTTTGGTGCACACGACAAAAGCGAAACCAAGAGTTTGCAAGTAGCGTCCGAGGACCCTTAGGGTACGTCAAAAATTTAAGGTAAAACGTTTGGGGTGGTAGTTATAAAGAAAGTGTAAACAAAAAAATTATTCGAATAACTTGCGGCTGCAGCAGCTATTAGCAGAAGTGGCGGTGTTGGGGGTAAAGTCTCGAATGTAATTTCTTCCTGGTAGGAATTGGTTGGGTTGAATTATCGATAGCTGTTTGATAGTTATTTGGGAGTGAAGAGAAGACATTGCAACCTACACATGCGCCTTCGTTCCCTAGAGGGAAAGGACTAGATTGGGATTAGTCGTTGCCTACTAGGGGCTCTTACATACCCGGGCAACGCCGGGCTATGCTGCTAGTTGTTTATAATAATATCAATGGCTTAGCATGCGTAAAAATCCCATAAATGTAAAAAGTATCAATTAATAATTAAATATACTAACAGACAGTACCGACATGCTAACATAGCAGTCGAAAGGATTAAGTTTTCACTTAAACACAAAACTGAAAGATCCCTAAAACTTGAGATTTAGTAAATTTGACTGCTATGTCAGCGCGCTGATACTACCTATATATAAATATATATATATGTCTCTATATATATATATATATATATAATATATATATATATATATATATATATATACATATATATGTGTGTGTGTGTATGTGTGAGAGTGTGTGTGTGTATATATGGTGTATAGTAAATTAGTTATTACCGAAATTAGGTATTAACATATCTGCTAAATTTCACAGTTGTGAGGCTAACTAATACTGAAATATAAACCTAAAACTCCTAAGGATATGAGGATTCATGGCACCAGCAATCCGGCCATGTCACTTGCTAAAGATACGGCGCCGTGGCTGTTAATCGAACTTTTTAGCTGTTAATCGTGGCTGTTAATCGAACTTTTTAGCCATTTGGTCATACTCCGTCCACAAACATACACACGGAAGTTACACATATAAAATTATGATTTAAAATATATACATCCGAGATTGATACCACCGACTGTATATTAGTTCCAAAATTTGGCACAAGGCCACCTAGTTCGGGGGTGGGTAGTATGTCGATTGCATTAAATCCAGTCATCAATTGGTACTTATTTCATCGATCCCAAAAGATGATGGGCAAAATAGACCTCGGCAAAACATAAAGACGGACGAAATGCCGTTAAGTATCTTGTCTAAAATGTTAACAATTCTGCCTGCTCGTCGCCTTCCCACTGACTGTATGTTACAATATAACTTACATATCATTAAGGCGGCGAGCTGGCAGAATCGTTAGCACGCCGGGCGAAATGCTTAGCGGTATTTCGTCTGCCGCTACGTTCTGAGTTCAAATTCCGCCGAGGTCGACTTTGCCCTTCATCCTTTCGGGGTCGATAAATTACGCACTGGGCTCAGTGTAATCGACTTAATTCGTTTGTCTGTCCTTGTTTGTCCCCTCTGTGTTTAGCTCCTTGTGGGTAATAAAGAAATAGGTATTTCGTCTGCCGTTACGTTCTGAGTTCAAATTCCGCCGAAACCTGTTGGCTGCAAAGCGAACTTCTGCACTTCACAACCTCCATTTTGTTTCTATTTCAGGCTGCAAGTCAAAGGTGCAACTTAAAAAAGTAATAAATAAATATTTCTTAAACCGGAGCAGCAGAGCAACGAGTGTCTATAATCGATTGATATGATTCCAGTTTATTTCTTTTATTTAATCAAACTTGGCTACACCGTGATTTGAACTCGGAATGTAGGGCGACGAAAGTAACCACTGCATTTTGTTTGCCACTGTAATTTCTTGCCTGTTCATTCCACTCGTTATCGTGAAAGATAATTTATTTATTCAAGTGATTCGTGAGTCACATTCCTTTGATTGATGCTTCCTGATTGTAGATATCTATCAATGGTTGATTAGTACTTTTATCTTTTATTTGAAATTTAGTGCCCATTTCTTTCAGTTTGGTATCCTGCCCAGAACCTCAATAAAAACACTGCGTTTGGTTTGAAATTTCGGCCTAGTTCTAACAGTCCATTACTTTATGCACTCGACCATTTCAATATTGTGAATAATAATAAATAAATAAAAGCTTAGCATCTGATACCCCTCGTTTATCATTATTCACAAAGGGCGAATGTAGAAAGTAGTTAAATCTAATAATGCAGAAATTTGTAACCTCATCAAAAACTAAACAATAAAATAATGTAAAACATACAAAAAAAATTTGCTGGCAATATTTCCGATGAAAGAATATCAAATTATCGCAATTTTTCTAATGAAAATGTCGCATATTAAAGGTTATGAGATCGAGCAGTCCCCCAAGGAAATGTAGCTTGAAAATGGCTGAAACTATTGGGTATTTAAAAGCCAAATATTTACACTCCTTCACTTACTGATAACAATAAATTGAAAATCGAATCAACATACTTGAGATCACTTTCTGGAAATATATTTTAGCAACTCTGAGTTCTTCCTTTTTTTGTTTGTTTTTGGAATCAAATACTACATCGTAAAATCTAATAAAATATTTTTTTTCAAGTACAATAATAAAACAAATATAGAACGGTAACAATAATTCTATGGAGGGTGGGGGTGAGAGCCGGAGGGTAAGAGTTAAGTACAGGGTTGGTCTACTTTACTGTTTGGTTTCGATTTCCGATTGAGATTATTCTAACTTAATATATGACGTGAATGATCTTAGGAAAACATATAGGTCACAAAATCCAATTTCACAACTGCTAAAAATAACTTTGTGTTTAATTAAAGGAAGCCATTATATCATGATGGTAACGAGTATTGTGGATCAAAACTTAAGGTCGGCAAAGGAGACATCACTTTAAATTCTTCATGGTAAGAATAAGTAACCTAATGGAGTAGCTTAATAACATTTTAACCAGTAATTATTTTATGCAGTTACGCCTGAGAAAGAGTGACAAAACATAGTCCTTCCAATACTTTCCCAGCTGAAAGATAGCCACAATCGAACAAAGTATAGGAATAGAGTGAGGATTCCGTTACCATAATGAAATGAGACTGAATATTTTACTTTACCAAATTAATTATTAATTTCAAAGTTGTTTCCCCTACCTCTTTCGACCAAGGCTGACCCTTATAATAAAGGTTATTTCTTCTCATCACGGATGCAAGTTTAGTTTATTAATTGTTTTTTCTTAATGGTTGACCTTTTTCATCATTGGTCGACGATATTGCAGACAATGAAAGGCAGCGAGCTGGCAGAAACGTTAGCACGCCGGGCGAAATGCGTAGCCGTATTTCGTCTGCCGCTACGTTCTGAGTTCAAATTCCGCCGAGGTCGACTTTGCCTTTCATCCTTTCGGGGTCGATTAAATAAGTACCAGTTACGCACTGGGGTCGATATAATCGACTTAATCCGTGTGTCTGTCCTTGTTTGTCCCACTCTGTGTTTAGCCCCTTGAGTGTAGTAAAGAAATAGATATTGCAGACAATAATTCCGCCGAGGTCGACTTTGCCTCTCATCATCGACAACTCCCCTCCTCCCACCAAATTCCAGGCCTTGTGCCTGTAGTAGAAAGGATATAGCTGACAAGAAGCTGCAAGAACACTTACCAAGTCTCCACTCATGGATACACGACAAAGGAAATAAATGTCGGCTAAATATATTATGTAGATTAAACTTGACTGTAACACCTGGTCTTCATATGAATCCAAGTCATTCCCTCGAGCTATTCCTCCAAGTTAAAATACACTTACTAATCTTTTGAACATCAATTTTAGAGCAGCAGTTGATACGATAAATATCAGAAGAAATAATTTCAAAAAAGCTTAGGTGAAGGAGGATATCTGATAGGTACAGTCGTGGCCGTGTGGTAAGAAGTGTGCTTCCAAATTAGACTGTTTCGGTTTCACAACCACTGTGTGGCATCTTGGGCAAATGTCTCCTATTATAGCCTCGGGCCAATCAAAGACTTGTGAGTGGATTTGGTCGAGGGAAACTGAAAGAAGCCTGTCTGCTGTATATATATGTATAAGTGAAGGCGTGTGGCTTAGTGGTTAGGGCATTCGACTCACGATCGTATTGTCGTGAGTTCAATTACCCGCGACGCGTTGTGTCCTTGAACAAGACACTTTATTTCAGGTTGCTCCAGTCCATTCAGCTGGCAAAAATTAGTAGTACCTGTATTTCAAAGGGCCAGCCTTTTCACTCCCTCTGTCACGCTGAATCTCCTTGAGAACTACATTAAGGGTACACGTGTCTGTGGATTGCTCAGCCATTTGCACGTTAATTTCATGAGGAAGCTGTTCCGTTGATCGTATCAGCTGGGACCCTCGTCAAAGCAACCGATGGAGTGCTCCTACATATATATATATGCATGTGTGTGGTTGTGTATCTTTGTGTCTGTATTTGTCCACCACCACCACCACCACCACCACCACCTCTACCACCGTCGCTTGACAACTGGTATTTGTGGGTTTACGTCCTCGTAATTTAGCGGTTCGGGAAAACAAACCAATACGATAAATGCCAGGCTTTAAAAAATTAAATACTGGGGTCGATTCCTTCGTCTAAAAATCTACGTTATACTCAGAAAGTTTAATAAAACCGAAACCTGTGTAGCAATTGTCTCCTGTACTTGTTAAAATAATTAAAATCATTATAGACATCGAGTTAACTCTGTCTTTTCGCCACAGTATACATATTTTGTATAATCTCGCTGATGTGTTGATGTTCACTGCATTATACCAACTAACATATATTTAAATAAAATGTTATACCTTGTTTAAAATATTACTTTATGCCTTCAAATCTATTATAAATTCCGTTGTGATTACCTAAAAGCGTAGTGTGTATATCAATGGTGCGCCCTCTATATTCCTTGTACACAGATATGTGCACCATACTAACATACACCGTGCACATGCATATGAATATATCAATGTATGTAAATGACTTCTTAAACTTGAGTCGATGGAGCAAAGGCTGAGGGCTAATATCTCGTTGCAGGCACTTTACTAGCCAATACTATTATCGCTAAATTTTAAAGATTTTAAAGTTTTCATTCTGATATCTCCACGCTAATAACAGAATTTAGTTATACGAGGCGAGCTGGCAGAAACGTTAGCACGCCGGGCGAAATGCTTAGCATTATTTCGTCTGTCTTTACGTTCTGAGTTCAAATTCTGCCGAGGTTGACTTTGCCTTTCATCCTTTCGGGGTCGACTAAATAAGTACCAGTTACGCACTGAGGATCGATATAATCGACTCAATCCGTTTGTCCTTGTTTGTCCTCTCTATGTGTAGCTCCTTGTGGGCAGTAAAGAATTTAGTTCTACGAGGCGCCGAAGGAGACTTTATATGTTTACTGAACCTGCTACGAACTTCCACAAATAATATCTGCTGAATTATGAAATACAATATTAATACAATGCTAGTTACCTCCGTCATTGTTAACAAAAACGGAGTTATCATGGCTAGAACATATTCCCATCATAGGAGAGTTCCATAGGGGCTGACCTGGGCTAAACTCCAACAGTATCTTGCACTAACTTAATTATTTTGATCTTGCTGTTGTTATGCAGGTCTCGTGATGGAGATGATGTTCCCAACACAGGCAATGAAAATCATTCTGGGCGTTATGCAATTTTGTATTTATCTTTTGATTCTTAGAATTTTGAGTTTGAATTGATTGGGTCAACGAAATTATTGTTGACTATTGACTGCATCCAATTATCGCATTAACACAACCGTGGTTTTATAGAAAAGGCTTATCATCTGAATGATTGAACTGCAGAGTTTGCTACAAGCTGAAGTGGATCACGTTAATCTCGTATTTTTTATATCCCATGATTTCTTCATTCAAACATTTCTCTTCTTGAATTCGACAGTATTACCCGCAGCATTAGCAACGGTAAGTGGGAGCATTAAAAGGGTTATCAGCGGTGAATTTCTGCCCTGTACTTTCGACAAATGGTTTCACTTAACCACTAAGGGTTATTTTTGTGAAAAGTGTCTCAATTTCAGGGTTCACTGTTTCTTAGAAGAAAGAAAAGAAAGTGGAAATATTACCAACAACGCCGATCCTTAAACGAATTTTGTCCATCCTTTTAATTTAACACGGGTAATTGAATCAATTCCAAACCACTTAACAACAGCCCTACCAAACAGTTAAACCAACAACCTCACCCTTTTATTTAATTGTAAATTAGAAAAGTAAAATATGTAAATAAAAATCGAAAGCAGAAAAACCAAACGAACAAAGAAACAAACAAACTGGATTTGTTACGAACAACGTGAGTTGTATTTGTTAGAAAGGTTTATTGCATAGTCTTGTTGTGGCCACTCATCCACCGCCTCACTTACTTCTTAGTTGATCTAATTTAAAACGTAATATCACTCGTCACCGGCAGCAAAGTTAGATCCCATCTTAATTTCCAAATTAATGGATTTCTCTCAATTTTCCGCAGATTATCAGTCGTGCAGCATTTGTATAATAAACTGGTAATTAGTTTTGCGGTTTGATGCCTTTTCATTAGATTTAACTCATCTTCCTCATCCTCTTTCTTTCCGTGCTGAGACCGGTACAGTTTACTGCCTTTCTTCTTCGTGAAACACTGTCAACATTTCTCTGATGCGATTGCTTGCCAGTAGAATTGCACACACGGTGCGCACGATCTTGTCTTGCTCCTCTCTTTTCACCGAATCTACTCCACATAATAAACAAATCATTACTTTATACATTGGCATCCCTCATTCTCTCCCCCATCTATCTCAGTACACACGCGCATGCATACATACATACATGTATATATATATATATATATATATATATATATATATTCACTTATATCAGTTTGGATAGAGGCTGCGAGACCGTCCATAATATATGCACACACCGTACCTATATCTAAATACAGTGTACTTAAAATATGTACACAAATATATACACGAAAACACTAACTTGCACACGCCTACGCTCATACACACATACATACATACATACACACATGCATGCATACATACATACATACATACGTACATACATATATATATGTGTGTGTGTGTATAAATATATGTGTATACATACATATATATATACATATATGTATGTACATATATATCTATACCTATCTACCTATCTGTCTGCCTGTCTGTCTATCTATCTTCTATCTATCTATCTATCTATCTCTCTCTCTCCTCTCTCTCTCTCTCTCTCTCTCTCTATATATATATATATATTATATATATATATATATATATATTATATATATATATATATATAGATAGATAGATAGATATGCATAAACACAAACACCACATACTCACATGTGCATGTATATATATCTGTCTATCTTTCTATATATTTATATATCTATATTATTTTTTCTTACTCCCCATCTCTATCTGTCTGTCTCTGTCTGTCTCTGTCTTCTGTCTGTCTGTCTGTCTGTCTCTCTGTATATATATATATATATATATTATATATATATATATATATATATATATATATATATATATATATGCATGTAAGTATGTATGCATGTGTGTATCCCCGCATGTATATATGAGTATGTGCCCCTATGTAGGTATATATCTGTATGAAAGGCGGTGGAAGCAAAGTAAAACAAAACTGTATACTTGAAGTTATCTTCCTGATACCTTAATATCTCTAGGTTCATCTGACATGAACGATGCCTCTCATTCCTTAGGCATGAGTTACATACTGCTGTGTAATGAACTCAATTATTCCGTCTTTAGAAAACTGGCGATGGGCTTAACAAAGCAATTACAGTATTTACATTTTTTTGTGGGTAAGAGATGCATGCACTTATCTTCGTATCGATATGAAAGTCTTATGTAAGCGGGTATGAATATATAAAAGCATGCCTCAGCAGAAATTTAAATATATATTCGAATGTGTGTCTGCATGTATGTATGTACGAATGTATGTATGTACGTATGTATGTATGCATGTGCGTATGAAGGTGTGTGATCACGCGCGCGTGTATGTGTTCGTGTGTATATTTTTCAAACAAGTTTCATGGAAGTGTTGAAGTTCAGCGAAGTCTCAGTCAAGTAAAATGTCTCATTCGGTAAAACGTCGGTAAAAATTCGGTAAAATGTCGGTAAAAAAATTCGGTAAAACGTCGCATTTTGTTTAACAATCACGTGTTTTTCTGCAATACTTTTTTCATATTTCATTCAGTTAGAGCTTTACACTTCTATACATACATACATACATACATACATACATACATACATTCATTCATACATACATACATACATACATACATACATACATACATACATACATACATATATACATACATACAAAATACCCCGTTTTTAATGTTGAAACTCCAATGAAGGAGCCTTGGATCTAGGTTAGAAACCGGCATTTTCTCTGTTGGCAAGAAATCTTGGAATAAAACTGAATAATGACTAACATAGATACCCACCACACACCACCACACCACACCACATCACACCACCCCGCACACGCTAGCACTGATCACTTCCTAGCGCACACGCCATCATCCATACACCTACATATCCACACACGCGTACGTCAATGTCACCATCTCCCTTCCACAAGCACATAAACACGCACGCGCACCTTCGTATTGGGATCATCGCTACTTTATTACATCCACTACTTTATTATCTCTCCTTCTTCCTAGCTCTCCTGTGTGACACCTCTTTCCGGTATTTACCATTATCATAGATCGTTAGCCACTAAACCTTTTTTCTATTTTCTGTCCCCGTTTATTTCTGTGTTTCTTTCTGTCGAAGAGCGTAGGCTCGAAACGTAAAACATTTTCTCACTTCCCGAGGGTTAAATTAAAACAGCTGTTTGCTGTTTACACACCCGTCTTCGTCTTTTGATTTTTGGGTAAATTCTCACTATATATATATATATCTATGTTTATATATTATATATATATATATATAATATATATACTTATATATATATATTATTATATATATATATAGACATAATTAATCAATATAGGGAGGCAAAAAAATATTGTAGAATCTTTTGCCCCCAGCGGCCTAGTGGAAAAATTAAATAGTCATATACCATTTTTAAGTTCAATATCACAATCAAGGAACGGCCATAATAGGCCATTCACCCACTAGAAATAACAGCCAAAAAGCTTCAACCGCAAAATAACATTAATTCCGTAAACCAGGAGAAAATTAAAAAACATTTACCCTGAAATTCCTTATACGATGACCACCGTTTCGTCTACTGTTTAATGGTAAACTAACCTGATTAAATTAAATCAAGCCAATCCACCATAGGCCTTAGATTCATCAGTAAGGAATAGCCAAATCGGAACAGATATTTTTCACGAGGCATTCCCGTCCATGCCTCGCCAATATCTGACCTAAAATTTTCAAATCGTCGCACTCGCGCCAAATTTATCGGCAGCAAATAATATAAGCCGCCGATTCCATTACGGAACCAACCAGAAAATTCATAATTAATCAATATAGGGAGGCAAAAAAATTTTGTAGAATTCTTTTGCCCCCAGCGGCCTAGTGGGAAAAAATTAATAGTCATAAACCATTTTTAAGTTCAATATCACAATCAAGGAACGGCCATAATAGGCCATTCACCCCCTAGAAATAACAGCCAAAAAGCTTCAACCGCAAAATAACATTAATTCCGTAAACCAGGAGAAAATTAAAAAACATTTACCCTGAAATTCCTTATACGATGCACCGTTTCGTCTACTGTTTAATGGTAAACTAACCTGATTAAATTAATCAAGCCAATCCACCATAGGCCCTTAGATTCATCAGTAAGGAATAGCCAAATCGGAACAGATATTTTTCACGAGGCATTCCCGTCCATGCCTCGCCAATATCTGACCTAAAATTTTCAAATCGTCGCACTCGCGCCAAATTTATCGGCAGCAAATAAATATAAGCCGCCGATTCCATTACGGAACCAACCAGAAAATTCATAATTAATCAATATAGGGAGGCAAAAAAATTTTGTAGAATTCTTTTGCCCCCAGCGGCCTAGTGGGAAAAAATTAAATAGTCATAAACCATTTTTAAGTTCAATTTGGCTATTCCTTACTGATGAATCTAAGGGCCTATGGTGGATTGGCTTGATTTAATTTAATCAGGTTAGTTTACCATTAAACATAGACGAAACGGTGCATCGTATAAGGATTTCAGGTAAATGTTTTTTAATTTTCTCCTGGTTTACGGAATTAATGTTATTTTGCGGTTGAAGCTTTTTGGCTGTTATTTCTAGTGGGTGAATGGCCTATTATGGCCGTTCCTTGATTGTGATATTGAACTTAAAAATGGTTTATGACTATTTAATTTTTTCCCACTAGGCCCTGGGGCAAAAGAATTCTACAAAATTTTTTTGCCTCCCTATATTGATTAATTATGAATTTTCTGGTTGGTTCCGTAATGGAATCGGCGGCTTATATTTATTTGCTGCCGATAAATTTGGCGCGAGTGCGACGATTTGAAAATTTTAGGTCAGATATTGGCGAGGCATGGACGGGAATGCCTCGTGAAAAATATCTGTTCCGATTTGGCTATTCCTTACTGATGAATCTAAGGGCCTATGGTGGATTGGTTGATTTAATTTTTAATCAGGTTAGTTTACCATTAACCAGTAGACGAAACGGTGCATCGTATAAGGAATTTCAGGGTAAATGTTTTTATTTTCTCCTGGTTTACGGAATTAATGTTATTTTGGCGGTTGAAGCTTTTTGGCTGTTATTTCTAGTGGGTGAATGGCCTATTTGGCCGTTCCTTGATTGTGATATATATATAGACATATATAAATATATATGTCTATATATACATATAGGTATGTATATGTGTGATGCATATATATATATATATAATATATATTATATATATATATATATATATATATATATATTAATACAAAAAATGTAAAAAATACACGACAAAGAGAAAAAAACAACGCAGGACGTGATACATGCAAACAATTAACAGACACTCAGGGAAGGGAAAAAAGGTGGTTTTACGTTTCGAACAAAGCTCTTGTTCAGAAACAGGAGACAGACGAAAGTTCAATAGAAACGAAGACGGAGGAAAAATCGCTACAATCGACCTGTGTATATATAATGAATATATACATATATATATATTATATATATATATATATATATATATATATATATATATATATATATAATGTATATGGTACTTAACTTAGATGCACCAGAATTTTTTTATGGTATTACCCATAAAATTATGTGGGGTGATTAAAACAAAAGATAAGCAAAAGGAATTGATCCATTCTTGTTGCTTATTTTTTGGTATATATATATATTATATATATTATATATATAAATATTATATATATATATTATATATATATATATATATATATATATATATATATATATATATATATAGGCGCAGGAGTGGCTGTGTGGTAAGTAGCTTGCTAACCAACCACATGGCTCCGGGTTCAGTCCCACTGCGTGGCATCTTGGGCAAGTGTCTTCTGCTATAGCCCCGGGCCGACCAATGCCTTGTGAGTGGATTTGGTAGACGGAAACTGAAAGAAGCCTGTCGTATATATGTATATATATATATGTGTGTGTATGTGTGTGTGTATGTGTGTGTGTTTGTGTGTTTGTCCCCCTCGCATTGCTTGACAACCGATGCTGGTGTGTTTACGTCCCCGTCACTTAGCGGTTCGGCAAAAGAGACCGATAGAATAAGTACTGGGCTTACAAAGAATAAGTCCCGGGGTCGATTTGCTCGACTAAAGGCGGTGCTCCAGCATGGCCGCAGTCAAATGACTGAAACAAGTAAAAGATAAAAAGATAAAAGAAGATATATATATATATTATTTTATTTTATTTATTTTATTTAGTTTCAGCTCACAAGCTGCAGCCATACTGGGGCACCGCCATTTGGTGTTGCTACATGATTTTACTTCACGAATGCTTTTTAGCAAATTCCATGAGAGAGTTCGATGCAGCTGCCCTCATCTGCACCTCCTGCCGTGAAGTTAGTTCATCTGGGACACTTGACAAGAAGAGATCCAGTTTCATTTTAAAGACATCTGCATCCACCCTATGCAGGTCTCTTAGGTTCTTCGGGAGGATATTGAAGAGCTGTGGGCCTCGGAAGCCCAGGCTATCACAGTATCTTGTCCTACATCTTGATGGCAAATTTGGAGTCCTTGGCACTATGCAGTGGCGCCCAGTTCTGGCATTTGTGTAACTCTCGATGCCAAAGTTTGGGACAAGTCCTTCTAGGATCTTCCAGATGTATATTATGGCATATCTTTCACGCCTACGCTCTAAGGAATAGAGTCTCAATCTCCTGAGTCTTTCCCAATAGCTTATATGATGGACAGAAGCTATCTTCTTCGAGTAGCTTCGTTGGATCGCCTCAAGTTCTGTGATTAACTTGACACTGAATGGTGACCATAGCTGAGAGCAATAGTCAAAGTGGCTTAGGACAAGTGTCCTCCAGAGGACCATCATGGTTTCCTGGTCTCTTGTTCTAAAGGTTCTGAGGATCCATCCGATCAGCCGTCTACATTTCATTGCCTATTTAGCAACATGCACATGAAAGGTTGCATCATCACTCATGTAAATACCTAGGTCTCGCACTGATTGTGCCTCTGGGATTGCAATCCCTCCAGGTCCAGTGTATTTATTGGGTATTGCATTTAGTTTTGCATGCTGATAGTATAAAGCTTGAAACTTTTCAGCATTGAACTGCATGCTATTCTTTTCAGCTCACTTGTATATTTTGTCCAGCTCACATTGCAAGTGCTTAGTGTCTTCAGGGTTCTGTATGGCCTGTGAAACTTTTGTATCATTTGCATAACTTGTGATCGTGGCTCTCTGCGTGGCTGAGGGCATGTCTGAGAGGGCCATTATGAACAGTAGTGGTCTCAGAACAGTGCCTTGCGGAACACCGCTCACTATTTGCGTGTTAATGGAAGTGGCCCCATTGGCTACTACCACCTGACTTCTATCCTTCAGAAAGTCATGAAGCTATTCTCCCAATTTTCCAACTATGCCAAGATCACGCAGTTTGTGACATATCATTCCATGATCGACTTTATCAAAGGCCTTTGCAAAGTCGAGATATATGACTTCCACATTTGAATGGTTGAGCAGTCGTTTCAGCACCCAGTCATAGTGTTGTAAGAGCTGAGTTAAGCAGCTTCTTCCTGGTCGGAAACCATATTGGGTGTCAGGCAACAAGTCATTTTCTTCAAAGAAGGTGATTAGTTTCCTTTTGACTATTCGTTCCATGACCTTGCTGATGTGTGAGGTCAGAGAGATAGGTCTGTAGTTCTTGGCCTCCGCTCTGCTACCTCTTTTATGAATAGGGCATATTTTACCTTCCTTCAGTTTTCTTGGAAGTTTGCCAGTTGCAAGGAAGCTCTGAAAGAGGAACTGCAGTGGTCTTGCTAGGACTCTCTTACATACTTTTAGAAGGATTGCTGGGAATCCAACGGGGCCAGTAGCTGAGTTTGCTTTCATTTCATCAATAGCCTTTATTACATCATCTTCCTTTATATTGATGTAATCAATCATCGCTGCCTCTGATTTTATATCTGCATTGGTAAAGAAATCAGTTGGATTGGTAAAGACGTCAGTTGGATATATATATACGTATAAACATATTTATATTTACATACATATACATATGCACCGCACCTGAAGCATGTAAAAGATTAAAAGAATAAAAGAATATATATATATATATATATATATATATATATAGCTATCTAGCCGAAATCAATAGAAATTCCTGAAGAGAGACATCTCTGGATAGACCTCATCAAAGCCGCGTTTTTAACTAAAATACAGTCAACGGTAGACCGCAAATGTGATAAAAGTTACAGTAATATCAGCGCCAAAGTGTTTCAGCTAGAAATGGTCCAGGCCACGACTAACTCCAATAACATCTGGTGGAAAAACATTGCAGTGAAGCATTATCATTTGTAGAGATATATCTGAATGTTAGTAGTTTATCTGGAATTTGCCACATATATTCATTCAGGAAAGATTTGATTGTTAAGTGATCTTAATTTTATTTTGTGCCATGTCATTATACTGAAGAGGGCAATTGCAGCTAAGTTAAAATAGTTCTATGTTAATATTTGAGTTGACGCATCATTTTTGGTAAGGATGGACGGCACAAGGTCCAAGGGGATTTTAAAGTTGATGTCAATTTACGGGAAATGCTGTTGGATATTTTGAACATCTTACAAATGATACAGCTCTCAAGGCGGCGATAGAGAGAATTAAGTTTGCATTTCTGAAGACGATCCCAAGAGCAAGTCCTGACATATAGTCTGTTTTGTTTCTCTGGTTGATCTCTAGGGGTCTTCAAATTTTATAATATTTTGCTCCGTGCAGGGAGACCACAGTGGACAACAGTACCGAAGGTGAGGACGGGAGAAAGTAGAAAATAGAATAATGCAACGAGCGTCTCTAGACCGGAATGTCCTGAGGATCTAGGAGCATGTCATGCGGGCCATGTCAACGTTTTCTGTGGACAATCCAGCCAACGTTGTTGTCGACAACTACTCATAGATCCCTAACGGTGTTTGATGCCACGAGGCTTTCGCCCATGAGCAGTCTGTATGGTAACTTAAGTGCAACCTCTCTTCCAAAGTGAATTAATTCAAATTTATTTTCATTTAACTGCTTAATATGTTTTTCTGCCGCTGGATAACAGCGAGCAAATCTGATCGAAGATTTGCCCAGTCGTAACATGATGCAATAAAGTACTTCCCTAATAAGCTGTTGTGATTAAGTATACAATTATATTTGGATCATCCAAAGGAGAGGTTCCAAACAACCACAATAGTGAAACGTACGTAGAGCAAATTATATAAAGTTGTGCTTACCTTCAGTTCTCCTATATATATATATATATATATATATATATATATGAATGCACACACACACGCACATATACATCCTTCTTTCAAGATTGCCCTTCCTTTTTACATCTTTTACATGTAATATAATATTTCCTACAGATTTGACGAACGTTTCAGGTAGTTGGACAGTATATATATATATATATATATATTATATATATATATATATATATATATATATATATATATATATATATATATAATATATATATATATATATATATATATATATATATTTATATAATTATTCGTCTGTTACTATTGAATATTGTCTCCACCGACACAAAAATGTATCTGTAATATATAGGATATCACACATTTTCAGTTGAAAGTTCAATAGCTTGTTTATTCTGAAACTTCCTTTATTTCACTATATTATGAAACCTATTTGATGTACCTTTTGTGGACGGAAATTTGTAGTTACCGGATGAAAGAAAATAATCACTATTGTTCTATAAATTCGCTAGAAAGATATACAACAACACAAAAAAATTCAATTTACACCTAAACACACTTATTTGATATTTGCCGACTAATATGTTTTGATGTATCTGTGATACGAGTAGCTTTACATTGATTTGAAAAACTATGAAATTATGTCACTATACAAACATGATGGAATATAGAATCTTAAACGTAAATAAAGGCACTTAACGTGAAGATTACATCACATTAATTTTATCTCATTCAGAACATTTTCTTAGATACACGAGTCACATAGGATCCCACAGAGTAGCCATGTTAACAATACGAAAAATACGGTAAAATTGAGAAACTACAGAAACTGGTCGTCTATATCGGCAGAAGGTAATCTCAAAAATGACGTAGGGGAAAATTTGTTAATGTAATTTGATATGTTGTGAGGAGTAGAAATTTCAGCGTTTCGGATAATTGGCCTTCTTCGCAGAGAGAGTGAGGATAGAACAGACTAATAGAATAAAAGAATGCACACGAGAAAGTGATACGATGGAATGGTATAGGTTGGTAGGTGTTAAGTAAAAGTGGGAAAGAAGGATGTTTTGGCTGTATTGTATGTGCTGGGTGGTAGACGACGACTCTGGGCGGATTTAACGTAAAGTGAAGGACTTGTTAAATATGTTTACATGGAGAGAAGACAGTTAAACGGGAAGATGATGTTGTGGCCCAGGTCTGTTGAATAAGACTCAAAGGGAGGGGGGACAAACAAGTGGACAAAGAAGAAAACAGACTTACACTGAAAGTGGAAACAAAGATGAGAGAGAGACAACACAAAGAAAGAAGCAAAAAACTTCGAGGAGCTGTAAGCTCATAAATATACTTTCACTTTTTGGCAAAGGCACGCAGTCGAGCGCTCAACGCATGCGCACACACACACACACATCTCTCAAAACGGAGTGTGGATTAGAATAGCATAATTTTTCTAGTTATTTTTCTCTCGTTTTATGTGCTCTCTTGTTTTTGAGTGAGTGAGTGTTTGTTTCATTCATGGATTTTCTCCGTTACCTGGATAATCGAAATTGCTATGTTCTCGCGATGCCAACAGCAGAAAAGAGGTTTGAGAACTCCGGAAACCAGGAATGGTCTGAAATATATTTTAAGCAAAAGATAGGTTTATGAGTATATTAGTGGAAGCGTTTTATTGCCACCCAGGATATTATCTTCGCTAAAATCGATGTATGCACACACATGCACACACGCACAGCGACACACACAGGCACACATGCAAACATACACACACGCTCATAGGCGGATAATTTTATTATAATATGGATGTAAAATATACCGTTTTGATATAGGTATGGGTGGAGATCCATTCGCTATAGAGAAATCAACTGAAGTAAGAGCGCAGCTTTTATTTCTCTGTGCTCAGAAACATTAAGAAGGATCTAAGTTTCTAGTATTAAAATTCTTAGAACTCTTTCAGTGAAAGAATTCTCAGAATGAATCTATGAGTTGGCCTGTGACTTACCGTTGTTGAGTAGCATAATCGTACAGCTATTCTACCCAAGTATATAAGGTGGTGAGCTGGCAGAAACGTTAGCACGCCGGGCGAAATGCTTAGCGGTATTTCGTCTGCCGTTACGTTCTGAGTTCAAATTCCGCCGCCGAGGTCGACTTTGTCTTTCATCCTTTCGAGGTCGATAAAGTAAGTACCAGTTATGCACTAGGGTCGTTGTAATCAACTTAATACCTTTGTCTGTCCTTGTTTGTCCCCTCTGTGCTTAGCCCCTTTAGGACAGTAGAGAAATAAGAATAGTAGGCACTTCAATCAAAATACTTAGCGGTATTTCGTCCGTCTTTGCGTACTGAGTTCAAATATACTGAGTTCAAATATACTGAGTTCAGCTATGTCTTTTATCCTTTCGGGGTCGATAAATTAAGAACCAGTGAAACCGTGGGATCGAGATAATCGATTACCCTCCTCCACCCAATTTTCAAGCCTTGTGCCTCTAGCAGTAAAGATTGCACTCACGTATAACATTTTAAATACAAATTTGTTGATAATTTTGTTGTATCTCGCACTCGTACCATTAAACATCTGTAGTCTTTTTTTTTTTAAACCAGTTGACTAAACATTTAACCATTTAACTAATGGATTGTTTGATAAATCAATCACTTCAATTTGTCAAAGTCCTTTCGCCGCCATTCATGACCTCATCAATGAGACAGCCTCTCTACTCCAGGTCTACTTCACGTATTTGCTAATACACCGAGGATGACAAAATAAACAACTATGAAGCATTAAAGATTATGATTTATTCGACGGCTTCCTCTCGCCACTTGTTGCTTTTGTAGCAATGTTGAAAATCTGTACTTTCTCTAATAATATAGTAGAAATACGAAATGATAGATGTAGTAATTCGATTGAAATATATGGAAGCGAGCACACAAAGAATGTTTGTGTTATATATCAAGGAAAGCTGCATATATATATATATATATATATGCACATATATATAAAGTGATATATATATATATATAAATATAAAGATATACAAATATATATATATATACACACACATATATAAAGTGATATATATATATAAATATAAAGATATACATATATACGTACATACATACATATATATATATATATATATTATATATATATATAATATATATATATATATGTATATATATGCATGTGAATGTGTGTGTGTGTATAAATCCAAATTAATCGAATTATCAAAGATGCTAATGCATCTGCAGGCTCAAATGCAGTAGGTTTAATACTACTAGCATGTCAAAGTATGTAGAAAGAGAAAGAGAGATTAAAGTAGTTAAAATGAGTAATGCAGAGAAAGTCAATGTTGCTACAAATACCAGATAATATATTGGAATTTGATACAGTTATGTATGCCTTAACTATAAAACATGGTTAATATAACTACAAACGAGACAATGAACCAATATATTTTCTCTCGGATCTGTGATATGTTATAACGTAACGTTATTTTCTCTTGTCCAACACCACCCCTTAACTCACCGCTCAATAAAACAACTAATCTATATAAATCCCTAAACCCCTTTCACATACAAATACTCCATTTATTCTCCATTGTAAAGTATCGTGAGAAAAGCTTTTCTAAGATCGTCCATGTTGTATGGCGCATGTTACATTAATATGACGTATTTAAACTCCTTGTCATTATAGGTTATCGGTTATGCAATGTATCATTATAGGCTCTCGGTTGTATAGCGTATCATTATCATAAAGATTTTCTACATAAACCATATCACAATAACACCGTACTATAGAAAATAATTAACATAACGAAACATACAATTGCATAGTCTTGCTTTATTAAATGCTTCACAATGAACCGGTAAATTTTCAGTGAGCCGAAACCACAACGCCAACGCTCATTTGCTTAGTCACCAACACTGTACAACATGATATGAGTGTCATGGCATTATTTTTCTACCATTCAAAAACCTATGACAAAATACTGTATGCATCGTACTTATAACATGCCAATTATATCATGATTTATAACCTTTAACAAACATATCTTTTCTCCATGTCTTACTATGTTATGATATCAAAAGTATACATAAGCACCTGGAACTTTTCTTTATCGTATATCATATAACATACAGACTTACCGTTCGCCAATATATAAATATATTGTAACCCTATATGCTTATATTATGCCACAATGTATTAGCTATATTGGATAATTCTATATTCTATCAAGGCAAATAACACATAATGGCAAGCAATATTGATGCACTGCATATTATTATAAGAACTATATTGGGTAAAAACTATACTATTTATAAAACAAACTATGGAGTGTTTTGTCATGGTGAATGCGATCAACATGTAGACGGGAAGTTTAAATGACGAAACTTTAATTGGTCATATAAATATATATATATATCTATATATATATATATATATATATATATATATCTATATATATATGTACATCTGTGTGTGTGTGTATGTATGTACACATACATACACACACGCACATATATATGTAAATATATGCATATATATGTATATATGTTATGAATGTTTTATAACTCGATGGAAATGGACGGACTTTGAAGGCAATTTTAGAATGAATTGGTAATCTAGTGATAAGAAAGTAATTTTAAAACGGAAAATTACTTGCATGGTAAATAGGGGAATATAGAAATAAAGAAATACCCTCCCCAAAAATAATAAAATAATCAGTGATAAGATTAAATACATCAAAATATATCACTGAAAACGAAAATCAAAATAATAATAAATAATAATAATAATAATAATAATAATAATAATAATAATAATAATAATAATAATAATAATAATAATAATAATAATAATAATAATAATAATAATAATAATAATAAAGAAAAAACGAACGATTTTACTGATGTAAAATATGGTCGCACAAAATAAACAAATACTGTCGTTGGAAAGAAAAAAATAAACAAATTTGTGGAATAGCAAAACAGAAGAGGACAGCAGCAAATAGGAAGAACATATATTTATGATGTGAAAAACATGCAAATAAATATATAACCAATAAATAAATGGCAACTCTATGAAATGAATCAAGAGTAAAAAGATTAAAGGACCAATACACACACTTATATATATATATAGATATATATATATATATATATAATGTTTCTGTGTGTGTGTGTGTGTATATGTCTGTATGGAATATATGTGGTATATATATATATATCCACAACCACATATATACATATATATATATACATACACATATATATATATTTACACACACACACACACACACATATATATATATTAAAGTAAAGTTTATTTGCCAGCATAAAGTGTCAGGCCTGATTAGGACCGACGCTGCTGTTATTTAGCCCCAGGAAAACATCGTCTCCAGCTGACTATCGATGCATTACACACACATGCACACACAAATGTATGTGTTTTTCCAATGTTTGCAAATAACACGGAAATTTTTTAAAAATATTTACCAAGGTAGCAAAACCTCACACAAGTACCAAGGATGTAACAACCTACTTATAAAGGTAGAAACTGCGGGTTTAGGTGAAAAGTTTTTATTTAATATAGATAAATAAATAAATGGAGTTAAACTCAGGTGTTATTCAAATCTTTTTATTTCCGATATATGTTTCGAAGAAAACATTGGTATTAATCAAGAATTCACCTATCGCTCTATATCTCTCCACTATAAGTTTTCTGCTAATTTCTTTGTTTTTTTCTTCCGCTTTCTATAAACTGCTTTCACGTTGTATCTACTAACGGTTTTTCAAAAAAAACAAACTTGACAGCGTTCCCTTCATCCTAAACGCAGTCATCACATTCTTTTAAAACGTCTTCTTGATGTGTTTGGCTTCATTCTTTCCCTGATGAGAAGATTGCATTGTTTTGCGTCATTATATTCCTTCTGGAATAATAACAATGTTTTCTTGGAAACATATGTCGGAAGAAAAAAATTTGCATAACAATTGCATTAAATCCATTTATTTATTATCTATCTATCTATCTATCGATATATGTATACTGTATATACTGTAATATATATATATATAATATATATATATATAATATATATATATATATATATATTATATAGATAATATGTATTATTTATATATATATATATACACACCCATATATGTATTTAATCATATACATACATACATTCATAAATATATATACACACACACACACATATATATATATATCACGTGATCACGTGACCGACCGGTCCATCAGATGTAGTTACACATCGCTGGTCACAATGCCTTCGCATTGTTTTAGCCTTCGAATGACGCCACCCCGCTGGCTAAGCGAGCAGGCCAACAGAAGAAAGAGTGGTGAAAGAGTACAGCAGGGATCACCACCCCCTGCCGGAGAATCGTGGAGCTTTTAGGTGTTTTGGCTCAACAAACTCTCACAACGCCCGGTCTGGGAATCGAAACCGCGATCATACGACCGCGAGTCCGCCCCCCATCCACTGGGCCATTGCGCCTCCACACACACACACACACATATATATATAGATATATATATATATATATATATATATTATATATATAATAATATATATATATATATATATATATATATATATAATATATATATAGATATATATATATATATATATATATATATATATCTATATATAATATATATATAATATATATATATATATATATATATATATATATATATATATATATATATATATATATATATATATATATATATATATATATATATATATATATATATAGATATATATATATATATATATATATATATATATATATAGTGGCGCAATGACCCAGTGGTTAGGACAGTGGACTTGCGGTAGTAGGATCGCGATTTCGAATCCCAGACCGGGCGTTATGAGTGTTTATTAGGCGAAGACCAGGCTTCGGCAAAGGCCGCGGTAGCGAACCCTACTGTATTCTTTCACCAAAACCTTCTCTCGCCGTTTCTTCCTGTTTGTTTTCTACCTGTATTTCAAAGGGGACAGCCTTGTCACACTCAGTGTCACGGTGAATCTCCCCGAGAACTACGTTGTGTACACGTGTCTGTGGAGTGCTCAGCCACTTGCACTTTAATATCACCCTCGAGCAGGCAGTGCAGTTGATCGGATCAACTGGAAACCTCGTCGTCGTAGCCGACGAAGTGTCACAATATATATATATATATAATATATAAAGTTAATCCAAACAAGAAAACAAAAAGACAACAACGCGAGGATGTGGAACAAATAAAGTATTATTGGGCGCTCAGGAAAGAAGGGAAGAAGGAGGGTATGACGTTTCGAGCGGAGCTCTTCGTCGGAAACATAGGAGAAAGAAAGATCCCGAGGTGGGAGGACAGAGGGAAAAAAATGCAAGTGGTCTTCACGGGGTAACATACTGAAAAGTCGGAAGTGGTAAAAAAGAAGGAGCAAGTTTTCAAAAACAGGAGAGCGGAATCAAAGAAGGAATGGTAAACAAAGGTGTGCGAGATGACAAGGGTGTGTGTGTGAGTCTGTGCGTATGTGTGTATGTGTGTATGTGTGTATATGGTGGGCAAAGGCTAGTGGCAAGCAGCAGTTAGCGTGTCAGGAAGGCAGGTCAGAAAGACGGAGGAATGTGTGTGTGCGTGTATATGTCTGGTGTGTGTGTTTTGTTGTAGTATGTGTGTGTACGTGTGCGTTTTTATGTGTGTATGGCGAGTAATTGTGCTTAACTAAGTGTATGTGTGGGTGTGTGTGTGTGCTTGTATGTGCGTATATGTATAATTGTGTGCATGTATGTATGTGTGCGTGCGCGTGGAGGTATATGTTGTGTGCATGTATATGTGTCAGTGTGTATGTGAATTCGTGTGTGTTTGTACGTGTGTAAGTGTGTGTGCGTGTATTGTATATATATATGTAAATGTGTGTGTGTAAGTGCGTGGGAGTGAATGTGTGTATGTATGTGCGTGTGTGTACAAAATGTAGGGGTATTATATGTGTGTTTATATGTTTATATGTGTGTATATATATGCATGCAAGGACACACTTCGCAACTGAAAGAATGGTGGAAAATACTCTTGCGGTGACAGGCGCATGAGAAACCCCAGGCACAACGCGCCGGCCATATATATACACATATATATACACGTATATATATATGTATATATATACACACATATATAAACACATTTATATATATATATATATATATATATCGGTATTGTATGAGCTATATAATGACATGATGACAATTTCGGGAAATTACTAGACTTGTTAAATACTAGACAAGTTTTGTAATCGGGCTAGAAACGAAGTTACAGCCCCGTGTTTCAGTTTAGAGACTGGCATCTTCACTTTACATTCAACATAAATATTTTGGAGAGATGCATGGAATTTTATGTTCCTACACCTGTTTCTACTATTTCTAACCCTTCATTAAAAGCATTAGGAAAGATGGTTTGATACGTTAATCAATCGTGTTATTGCTTGAAATTAATTAACACTATTTGTTCGCTAAAGATTTACAAACATTTCATATTTAAAGTTTCAAAATGGTCGTTTCGGAAATTTACCAGGTGACCTCTACCTACCTAGCAACCTAGCGAGCTACCTACCTACCTACCTACCTACCTACCTACTATGTTATCTATCTATGTATCTATCTATTTAACTACCTATCTATCTATCTATCTATATCTATCTATCTATCTATCTATCTATCTATCTATCTATCTATCTATCTATCTATCTATCTATCTATCTATCTATCTATCTATCTATGTACCTATGTATCTATCCATTAATTTATCTATCTATTTGTCTGTCTGTCTATCTATCTATCTATCTATCTATCTATCTATCTATCTATCTATCTATCTATCTATCTATCTATATATCTATCTATCTATCTATCTATCTACAAAATTACAACAACAACAACAGCCACAGGAAAATCACAAAAGCCAGGATTATTGCCCACACCACAATATGGACAGCTAGTCAAGAAGCTGTATGCGGAAATGCAGGAAAAACAACAAGAACAAAGCCAACCCAACCAAACAACACCAACACCAGCGCCAAGAACAGAATCATCACCACCACAAACAAATAAACCAATTCCAACACCAAGAACGACAGCAAAACCCAAGGAACAGAAAAACAAAGAAAACACACACAAACTGATCCCCCATCCCTTATACCGCACTCAACACACACAAAAACACTCAACAACCAACAACAACGAAAACACCACAACCACTTACACAGACATACATAGAAGCCCACAACATACCCCTACCCCCTTCTGATTCCTCAGAAATTTCGTCGGAAGACGAAACCAGTGAGGAATGGCAAATAGCTACAAAAAGAAGGAAAATAAAGAGCAGAACACAACCAAACCAAATGCAAACACGAACAAAGCAGGGGAAATACATCGCCCGAAGACATTTCAAAACCTAACGCAAACACACAGCCACACACACCAGAAAAACATATACACAGCAAACATGCTCACAGCCATAGACCAACCAAAAACAACAAATTTGATGGAATACATCCAATCAAAAAACATAACAGAAGATGACATAAAAACAAACAATCACCCATACACAACACCACCAGACCACATCAAATATTACACCTCTCCAAAAGTCTGCACCACACACTCAAAGGCATTTTCCCCATGCGGTTGGTAAATGCCAAATATCTCACAAAGAAACTGTATGGGATCTTCTCGAGGACAAACCAACGGAGGAGAAAGCAAAAACTTTCGAGCAGTAAGTAACCCTCTGTATTCTAATTCATTAGAACTATGATCAAGATTGGTTGTGTAAATGCGCGTGGCTTGGGGTCCCCTTGGAAACAAGGGTACCTCTTAAATGACATAAAGTCACATAAGTTAGAAATCATAGCCATAAGCGAGACCAGACTCCACAATCCGCGGGCCCTAAAGACCATGTTTGGCGGACAGTTCAACATTTATTTTTCCCCCTGTCTGCCGAGAATGGCGGTAGTGGCACCGCGGTACTTTTTCACAAGAGTCTGGATCTCAAAGTAAGGACAATATTCGTAGACCCGGAGGGTAGACTGGTCGTCCTGGATGTCGACGGCAGCAATGGGTGCGCTTTTCGACTCGTATCAGTTTTACGCACCGCCCTTAACAGGTCGGGCGGATTTCTTTCAACGTCTAGAAGTTTTCTTGGGAACGTCTCGTCCTTTACTCTTAGTGGGGGATTGGAATGCTACCTTGGACACGCATGTAGACTACGTGGGTAGAGATAGGAATAGACGGGGATGCAAATGCCTCAGAGACCTGCTCAGACGCTTTCAACTGTCTGACAGGTTCCGACTAGACCACCCGAATGCGCCAACGTGGACATGGAGCAACCGCATCGGGTCGTCTAGATAGGATACTGTGTAGGACAGTAGATAGAGATAGCATAGGATGTCCACATTTCCCTAGATAGGATACTGTGTAGGACAGTAGATAGAGATAGCATAGGATGTCCACAATTCCACATAGTCAGCTACACGGATCACAAACTTGTGACATGTACGCTAGACTTAGGTAAGACACTTAGGCAGGGTCCCGATACTGGAAACTAAACGCGTCTTTCCCATCGAGACAGGTTTTCAGAGACCTGATTAGCACACTAGTAAAGAGGGCTTGACGGGAGCCATCATCAACAACAAATGGTGGTTTGCCCTCAAGAGAGCAGTAAAAGCAGAAGCGATTAGGTACAGCAAAGCACTAGCCATAGATAGAAATAGAGTAGAGGGTGAGCTAGTTAAGAAGCTAGAAGAGGCAATTAGAAGCGGCATCGCATCCGACGTTTTGGCGGGTTGGGGGGGGCCCTCGACCAACACTTCAACGCCAAACACGAAGGATGTGCTGTCAGAGCTAGGATGCGTGCTCTAAGGAACGAAGGTGTTGGAGCCGCGAGAGAGGCCCGGGTGGCAGAGGCGCAACAGGGCAACAAAGCCACCATTCGGTCACTGGTAGATGAACAGGGGCGCGAATTGCTCGAGCCAAGTAAAATGTGTGAGGCCTTCAGCAGCATTTTGCCCGACTGTTCGGAACGAGTGGAGGGCAAGAACGTAGGTGGACTTCAGTGCCTACCTACATAGCCTACCACGACTCTCGACAAGAAAGGCAGGGTGCTGCGAAGGTGCCATCACGGCGGCGGAAGTGCGGGAAGCGATGGCAGAATGCTCGAGGGACAAATCACCGGGTTTGGATGGTCTACCCTACGAGCTTTACAATTGTATGCCAGACTTGTTTGGAGATCTCTTGGCGGCGGTGTACTGCAAACTGGCAGCGAAACGGGAGCATTCCTGGTTTTGTGAGCGAGGAGCCGTAACACCTGCTGAAGAAAGATCTAAACAAGGGAAATGTAATAGATAACTTTAGGCCCATCACTCTGCTTAATGCAGACTTGAAAATTTTGGCGAAGGTGTTAGCCAAGAGGTTGGCGCTTGTCATCGAGAAACTGGTCGACAAGGCGCAAACATGCGCCGTGCCAGGCCGGACCATCCATGACAACCTCCATCTGATGCGCTACATCATAGACAGGGTAGTTACCGAACCTGGCATGGGTGGGGCCCTGATCAACTTGGATCAATCGAAAGCCTTTGATAGGGTAGACCATCGATACTTGGAGGCAGTCCTGAGAGCGGCTGGTTTCGGTCCTGTCTTCCGCGGCTGGATAGCTGCCTTGTACAGAGGCATCCGTTCGGTAATTCGCGTAAATGGACATCTATCGAGACCTTTCGACATTGCACGTTCGGTCCGTCAGGGATGCCCCCTCTCGGCGCTTCTATACGTATTGACTCTTGAGCCACTACTGCGGAAGCTGGCGAATCTAAGGGGCATCCCGCGAGAATTGGGATGCGGGACGAGCGTGTCTGCATACGCGGACGACGTCACCGTCATAGTGTCTAGCCACGAGCATTTCGAGCTGGTCGGCGAGACACTGAAAAACTACGAAGCGGTGACAGGAGCGAAAATCAACCGGGAAAAGTCAGTGGGCTTGCGACTAGGCACCTGGAGAAGCAAGCCCATGCCGTCCACCAGCGCCTCCGTCGTGGGACGCTGGACCGACGGCCCGGTTGAGTTGCTCGGGGTCTGGTTTGGTCCGGACCTCCAAGTGGAGAAGAACTGGAACGAGATAACGAGTAGGGTGGTCACTCTCGCCCGGCAATGGGCCGAGAAGAAACTGTCCCTAAAAGGTCGAGCGGAGGTGGCGAACACGTACATCGCGTCCGTCATCTACTACCGCCTGACCGTCGTACCTTGTCCCGACCCTACCATCACCAAACTACAACGCATCCTCTTTCGCTTCTTGTGGAAAGGATGCGTCCCGATGGTCAGGCGATCCATTTGCTGTCAACACCCGTTAAAAGGAGGGCTGGGCATGCCGTGGTTGATGATGCGCAGACACGCGCTGAGACTGCGACATCTCTGGCTCTATGTAGACGACGGTGAACAGGTGTGGTCGCCGTTTGTGAGGCACGCTTTCCCGCAGCTCGTCTCCATGACCGAACTGCAGTCGTGGATCAAAAAGAGGCCGAGGAAGGGCGAATGGCACCGCGAGTGTCGCGTTGCTCTGAAGCAACTCTGCCGTCCTGGGTCGACCTTAAGTGACTTCAACACAACCAAAGCATTCTATAGGGGTTTAGTGCAGGGGAGGTACGACGACGAGCTCGGGTCGAACCTGGACGTCGACGAGGAGTACCTGACCCGCCTGTTCAGGACGACTTTCGGGCCAGGGCCCATGGACAACTTCCAGAGATCCCTGGCCTGGCAGTGCTACCGAGAAGCGCTACCCGTTCGGGATAAGCTCTACAGACACGGCTCGAGAAACACGGGGCCGACCTGCCCGAGATGCGGTCAGAGCGACGAAACCGTTCTGCACGCACTCGTTCAGTGTCCAACAATTTCCGACCTGTGGGCTTGTGTCGAACAACTGCTGTCACGTGTGGGACGAGTCGGTTTATCAGCTGAGTCTATCGTCAATATTGTCACGCCTCCTTCCTTCAAACGGGAAGGAAGAGTTATTTTCATCATCCTTGTGGCTATGGCGAAAGAATGTATCTGGTGGACGCGTCTGAAAGGATTGGAGACAAACACTTTCCTCTCTGGTCAATCTCTCATCAACTTCTTCAAGTACCACTTGAAAAGGAAAGTGAGAGTAGAGAGGCAAGTTTTGTCTAGCGAATGTTTTAAAAAAAGATGGGTGAATGTAGCAAGAATGGCACGTATGAATGACGAAGCCACCTTGAGCATAGTCCTATGAACCCAGAAATCGAAAACAGAGAGTTGCTTATTTGCAAAAAAAAAAAAAAAAAAAAAAAAATATAAAATGTGACTTCATTGACCGAGGTTACCGTGGTCTTTTCCGTAGGCTTTTCTTTCCACGGGTAAACCTCACCTGTCCTCCCCTTTACACTTCATATTGACATTTCTGTGATAACGATCCCTATTGATCAATTTTTTTTTTTTTTCCTCCCCCCCTTTTTTTTAACCCCCCCTTTTTCGTCCTCTTTCTCTCCTTTTATGATCCCTTTTGATCGAAACTCCCCCTTCCCCCTTTTTTTTTCTTTTTTCTAACCCTTCAAAAGAAAAGCTCTACCTTGTAATTTGTTCTATCTGTGTGCAGCCCTGTGTGGCTAATAAAGAAACATATCTATCTATCTATCTATCAGACAACAGTTTGTCTTCTTTGAGAGGAATTAACATCAGTTTTTCTTTTTCTTTGAAAGGAATTAACATCTCATATAAATCCTTAACCACAAAAACAAAAATGAGGTAAAAAAAGCCATCCACTACTGTTAGGTATTTCTTATACTTATGTAATTATTCTCATTTTATATCTTACTTTGCCAGAAATAGCTCAACTGAATATTTATGTGTTGGAATATAAAGGAAACTCTACAAACAAGTGCTGTTAACTGTCTTAACTTACCATTTCTTGGAATAAAGAACGTTTAACTTTGTTGAAACTCAGCGGAGTGTCTGTTTATCGGCTGAATTTTTATTTATTTATTTACACATATAAAAGCCATATACATATATAAGTTTAGCTTTAAATAAGCTCTTGGTGGACATAGATTTAAAAGACATTAGAAAACTGTATAATATAAGTATTTGAAGTTAATAGCTTCCTGTAATTTAATTCACTGCGTTGCAAATTCTAACAGGTTTTAAAAGGAGAAGCACGTATTCTTAACATCGGTTCCTCTTAAGTAACTTTACGATTATTTCACTCAGAAACAGGAACGTCAATACAAACAAAATCAACAATAAGAATGTTATTATCTACGTCAGGTTTCAGACAGAAGAATAGACCACCTACATACAGGAAAATTTCAACCAGTCATGTTGATTATAAAGCAATATTAGAATATTTTCATGTGTCCAACATATCTGGTCAGAATATCGGAATAAGAGGTTGTCATGAAGTGAAAGCTGAATGTGAATTGAATCGGAGCAATTTTGAATCCCGTTACTGGACACAACACAAGTCGTTCGTCTTTACGTCATGTGTTCAAATGCCACCGAGATCGATGCTGCCATTTATCCTTTCGGGGACGATAATCTAAGTACCAGGTAAACACTGGGTACATACCCATCACCCTAAACTTGCTGACCAAATCTGAAACCATTATGATCTCTCATCTGAAAGCGGCGAGCTGCTACGGCAGATAAATTGCTAAACAGCTTTTCTTCTCCCTTCTGAGTTGAAATTCCTCCGAGGTTAAACCCGTCTTTAAATTTAGGGTTGATAAATTAAAATACCAGTCAAATCCTGGCCTCGATATAATCGACATTCAATCTCTAAAATTGCTGGCCTTGTAACAAAATTTGAAAACATGATTATTTTCCTAGCAAGAGGAAGAGTGAATTTCTGATTTGTCGTTGAACTTTTACCTCTGTTATATTTACATACACACATCGAATATCTATTGAATTAACTTTGCTGTTCATTTCTGCGGAAATATTCAAACGCACATCTGCAATGTTCTGGGTTCGACCTCATCGAATATAATTCTACCTGACAGATATTGGTTGAGTGGCTATACTTCTGTCTTAACTTAAGTAAAGCGATTCCTTCATGTTCAAATCCTCATTTTGAACAGGACCAGTATCAGGTCAGTAAACATCCCTGCATATTAGTGTTATTATTCAAATTATGAACAGATAAAGACACACGCTATCTTGAATTAGATTTTGCCATTCATATAACTTATATATTGTTTTCAAATTCTGGCACAAGACCAGAAATTTCGTAGGAGGAGGTATGTCGATGGCATCTACCCCGGAGCTGAACTGGTACATATTTGATCGAACCCGAAAGAATGAATGGCAAATTCGACCTCGGCGAAAATTGAACTCAGCACGTAAGGCCAGACAAAATGCTGTTAAACATTTTGCTCGGCATGCTAACGATTCTGCCAGCTCATCACCATCGATCCCTTACATATTAAATTTAATTTGCCACCGATGTGAACAACCCCAGCCTAAAGCGTGGTTGCTTTTTGGTGTCCGATTTGTTGCATACATTCAGGCTACCTTTCTTAACTTATGATAACGGTGCCACCTTCTTCCACCTGGCTGTGTGGCACTTGAAATGATCACAGCCGCTGTTCTATCTATTGGCTTGTCCGGAAAACTCGTGCCGATTTTTAAAGGAAAGAATAAGGTCAATAAATACTTGCCATTAAATTTTTAATCAACCAAGTATGAACCATTTTGTTGCACAACGTGTCTCCATCTTTCCTTTAACTTGAAAATACCCTCTTCCCAAAATTGAGGTGGTTTCATGGCGAAGATTTCATCAATGTATCTTTTTACGTCATCCAAGGAATTGAAATTTGTACTTTTAAGGCTATTCTGCAGAGACCTGAATAAGTGGAAATCTGAAGGAGCAATATCTGGTGAATATGGAGGGTGGAAAAATACATCACAGCCGAGCTGCAGCAATTTTTGTCTGGTTCCCAAAGCATCAAGTGCCGAAAATGAACTTTCTTATCTTCCATTTTAAAGGGTTCTGTCAACAAAATTCGCCACATTATGTTATACAGATACTCGTTACTTATTTTAGAGATTCTCCCATAAGCACATTTATGCCACATATGGACTGATGTATGTTTCTGCTGTCGTTAAATATCTAAAATGGAAATTTTCGCCAAAATATAGATATCGTATATATCAGTAATTGCAAGTTTGCTGTGATGTAATTCTGTCTTATCTACTAATTTATACACAAAGATGCAACTGATTTCGCTCTATTTATCACCGTAAAAGGAATATTAAATTAACACCGGCAGGGTTTGAGGTAGTTTGACATTGACTAAATGGAGATGTTTTAAAATGTTATATTGCGCATATGATCCAGATATATGGAGGGGAGAACATGAGCGTTCTGTGACGACCATAGCATTCTTCATAACTGACGTAAGAAAAAATAGGTAACACAAAAATAGGATCAACATGGGTCTGCTTGTAAGTGTCTGCGGAGAAAGCTTTTCCTGCAATACGTAAATAATCTGTTTCCAGAAATACAACACAAACAACAATACAGAAAACTGAAACAGAAATCAAGTGACACATGGAAACGACTATATTATTATAAATAGAACGACGGCTATCAACAAGAGAGGGAGAAAGAGAGAGAGAGAGAAAGAGAGAGAGGGAGAGAGAGATGCTATGTTTGATTGAAAGAGAGGTGACACACACACACATATGTATGTATGTATATATATATATATATATATATATATGTGTGTGTGTGTGTGTGTGTTTGTGTGTGTGTGTGTGTGTGTGTGTGTGTGTGTACATAAAGCGCGAACTGGCAATTTTAGGGTGGATCTACAAATGGCATCGATCTTTGATTGGCTTCTTTTAAATTATTACCTTGGGCCGACTAGATCGTTATCATTTGACTTTTTGTAAGGTGTGTCTACAGACAAATCGATAGTTGATTGGAATGGTTTATGTGTTGAGATTTAGACTTCGAAATTTAAAATGTAAAATCTAGAAGATTTTTTTCGAATTTTACCCACAATGCATCATATATAGAACGAACAGGTTTTGTTTTGTGTACCAGATGAAAAACGAAGATGCCCCAAATCTGGTCTTACGGTAATATTCTCTCATGTATGCATCATTAGTTGACTGTACAATTACGTGTGTTCATATATACTTAAGCATACATGTGTGGAGGCGCATGCATGTGTGGCTAAGGCAGCGGACTCGCGGTCGTATGATCGCGGTTTCGATTCCCAGACCGGGCGTTGTGAGTGTTTATTGAGCGAAAACACCTACAACTCCATGAGGTTCCGGCAGGGGGGTGGGTGGCGAATTCTGCTGTACTCTTTCACCACAGCTTTCTCTCACTCTTTCTTCCAGTTTCTGTTGTACCAGTATTTCAAAGGACCAGCTTTGCCACACTCCGTGTCACGCTGAATCTCCCTGAGAACTACATTAAAGGTACATATGTCTGTGGGGTGCTCAGCCACTTGCACTTTAATTTCACGAGCAGGCTGTGCCGTTGATCGGATCAACTGGAACCATCGTGGTCGCAACCGACGGAGTACTACGATACATACATATGTATCGAAGATCAACCCTACCTAAAGCTTTGAGAAAGATAGATAGATAGATAGATAGATAGATAGATAGATAGATAGATAGATAGATAGATAGATAGATAGATAGTCAGACAGACAGATGTAGACGACATAAGAGGACAGAAAAAGAGTTAGATGGACATGGACATGTAGACAATGTAGATAGAGAGATAAATGATAGGTACATACGTATATAGCTAGTGTTAGATAAATAGGTAGATTGGTAGATAAATAGATAGATAGATGGACAGATAAGAAGATGGATAGATAGATAGATGGATAGATAGATAGATAGATACATAGATAGACAGATTCAAGGACAGTCAGATAGCTAGATAGATGGACATATAGGTAAATAGGTAGGTAAATGGAGAGATGGATAGATAGTTAGCTGGACAGATAGATAAATAGTTAGACGGACAGACAGACAGATAGATAGATAGATAGATAGATAGATAGATAGATAGATAGATAGATAGATAGATAGATAGATAGATAGATTGATAGATAGATTGATAGATTGATAGATAGATTTACGGACAGTCAGATAGATAGATAGATAGGTAAATAGGTAGGTAAATGGACAGATGGATAGATAGTTGGTTGGACAGATAGATAAATAAGTTTCTTTATTGGCCACATAGGGCTGCACACAGATGGGACAAGTTACAAGGTAGAGCTTTTCTTTTGGGCGATGAAAAAAAACAAAAGAAACAAAAAAAGGTGGCGTAGGTGTTCGATCAAAAGGGATCGTAAAAGGGAAAAAAAGAACAAAAAAAAGGAAAAGGAACAAAAGAAAAGAGAAATGAAAAAAAGAAGAAAAAAGGGGGGGAAAACGGGAAGAGGAAAAAAACGATCAATAGGGATCGTGTATCACAGTGTTATGATGTATGTTGTAAAGGGGAAAGCAAGTAAGGTTTATCCGTGGGAAGAAAAGCCTACGAAAAAGACCACGGTAACCTTGGTCAATATTGTTATATGTTACCATATTTGTTGGCAAGTGGGTAACCCTCTGTTTTCAATTTCTGGGTTCATAGGATTATGCTCAAGGTGGCTTCGTCATACATACGTGCCATCCTTGCGACATTCACCCATCTTTTTTTAAGACATTCGCTAGACATAACTTGCCTCTCTACTCTCACTTTCCTTTTCAAGTGGTACTTGAAGAAGTTGATGAGAGATTGACGAGAGAGGAAAGTGTTTGTCTCCAATCCTTTCAGACGCGTCCACCAGATACATTATTTCGCCATAGCCACAAGTATGATGAAAATAGCACCTCCTTCCAGTTTGAAGGAAGGAGGCGTGACAATATTGACGATAGACTCAGCTGATAAACCGACTCGTCCCACACGTGACAGCAGTCGTTCGACATAAGCCCACAGATCGGAAATTGTTGGACACTGCACGAGTGCGTGCAGAACGGTTTCGTCGCTCTGGTCACATCTCGGGCAGGTCGGCCCCGTCTTTCTCGAGCCGTGTCTGTAGAGCTTATCCCGAACGGGTAGCGCTTCTCGGTAGCACTGCCAGGCCAGGGATCTCTGGAAGCTGTCCATGGGCCCTGGCCCGAAAGTCGTCCCGAACAGGCGATCAAGTACTCCTCGTCGACGTCCAGGTTCGCCCCGAGCTCGTCGTCGTACCTCCCCTCCACTAATCCCTTATAGAATGCTTTGGTTGTGATGAAGTCACTGAAGGTCGATCTAGGACGGCAGAGTTGCTTGAGAGCAACGCGACACTCGCGGTGCCATTCGCCCTTCCTCGGCCTCTTTTTGATCCACGATTGCAGTTCGGTCATGGAGACGAGCTGCGGGAAAGCGTACCTCAAACGGCGACCACACCTGTTCACCGTCGTCTACGAAGAGCCTGAGCTGTCGCAGTCTCAGCGCGTGTCTGCGCATCATCAACCACGGCATGCACAGTCCTCCTTTTAACGGGTGTTGACAGCAAATGGATCGCCTGACCATCGGGACGCATCCTTTCCACAAGAAGCAAAAGAGGATGCGTTCTAGTTTGGTGATGGTAGGGTCGGGACAAGGCACGACGGTCAGGCGGTAGTAGATGACTGACGCGATGTACGTGTTCGCCACCTCCGCCCGACCTTTTAGGGACAGTTTCCTCTCGGCCCATTGCCGGGCGAGAGTGACCACCCAACTTGGTATCTCGTTCCAGTTCTTCTCCACTTGGAGGTCCGGACCGAACCAAACCCCGAGCAACTCGACCAGGCCGTCGGTCCAGCGTCCCACGACGGAGGCGCTTGTGGACGGCATGGGCTTGCTTCTCCAGGTGCCTAGTCGCAAGCCCACTGACTTTTCCCGGTTGATTTTCGCTCCTGTCACCGCTTCGTAGTTTTTCAGTGTCTCGCCGACCTGCTCGATGTGCTCGTGGCTTTGACAATATGACGGTGATTTCGTCCGCGTATGCAGACACGCTCGTCCCGCATCCCAGTCTCGCGGGATGCCCCTCAAAGTTGCCAGCTTCCACAATAATGACTCGAGAGTCAATACGTATAGAAGCGACGAGAGAGGGCATCCCTGACGGACCGAACGTGCGATGTCGAAAGGTCTCGATAGATGTCCATTTACGCGAATTACCGAACTGATGCCTCTGTACAAAGCGGCTATCCAGCTGCGGAAGACGGGACCGAAGCCAGTCGCTCTGAGGACTGCCTCCAAGTATCGATGGTCCACCCTATCGAAAGCTTTCGCTTGATCCAAATTGATCAGCGCCCCACCCATGCCAGGTTCGTTAACTACCCTGTCTATGATGTAGCGCATCAGGTGGAGGCTGTCATGGATGGTCCGACCCGGCACGGCGCATGTTTGCGCCTTGTCGACCAGTTTCTCGATGACAAGCGCCAACCTCTTGGCTAACACCTTCGCCAAAATTTTCAAGTCTACATTAAGCAGAGTGATGGGCCTAAAGTTATCTATTACATTTCCCTTGTTTAGATCTTTCTTCAGCAGTGTTACGGCTCCTCGGCTCACAAAACCAAGAATGCTCCCGTTTCGCTGCCAGTTGCAGTACACCGCTGCCAAGACATCTCCAAACAAGTCTGGCATACAATTGTAAAGCTCGTAGGGTAGACCGTCCAAATCCGGTGATTTGTCCCTCGAGCATTCTGCCATCGCGTCCTGCTCTTCCGTCGCCGTGATGGCACATTCGCAGCACCCTTCCTCTCTTGTCGAGAGTTGTGATAGGCTGTGTACGTATGCACTGAAGTCCACCCTACGTTCTTGCCCGCCACTCGTCCCGAACAGTCGGGCAAAATGCTGTTGAAAGGCCTCACACATTTTACTTGGCTCGAGCAATTCGCGCCCCTGTTCATCTACCAGTGACCGAATGGTGGCTTTGTTGCCCTGTTGCGCCTATGCCACCCGGGCCTCTCTCGCGACTCCAACACCTTCGTTCCTTAGAGCACGCATCCTAGCTCTGACAGCACACCCTTCGTGTTTGGCTGACAGATAGATTGATAGATAGATAGATAGATAGATAGATAGATAGATAGATAGATAGATAGATAGATAGATAGATAGATAGATAGATAGATAGATAGATAGATAGTTAAACGGATGGAGAGATAGATAGTGAGAGATTTGTAAGGATGTACAAAAAGTAGCGATTATGGAGATAGTCCTTGCAGATGGGTGTCTTACATTATTTCTGATCAACTGTTTATTCAAAGTCAACGCCATTTTACCTAGCTTTCAACTAAGAAGCATTCATTTCAACAGAGTTGTCTGAACGGCAAGACATTTTTATTTATTTGATTGGGAGTCGGCCATTGTTACGAAACAACCAACTTCTATAAGAGATTTTCCTTCTAAATTTCCCCTCCTCTACTCAACCACATTCAATTTGTTGAATATTTCAGACAATCGCTCTGTCATTCACTATCTCTGATAATGATGATGGTGATGATGATAATGCTGCTGCTGCTGATGATGATATCAACAACAATGGCAAAATTATTTCTATTGCAACTACTACTACTACTACTACTACTACTACTACTACTACTACAACAACTACTACTACTACTACTGATAATGATAATAATAATAATAATAATATAATAATAATAATAATAATAATAATGAT
>NC_043000.1:28432269-28442269 GCF_006345805.1 Octopus sinensis | reverse complement strand
AGTAAGAAAGCATTTTCTCTTCATGATCTCTGACAACTATATCTGGTCTATTGGCCTTAATTTCTCTATCTGTGTGTATTGGCATATCAGAGTGTATGGTGGCTTTTTCGTTTTCTGTGATCTTTGCTGGGAGTGTTTTTATACCATCTTTTTTCTGTTGTTATTCCATAGTGCTGGCATAGCTTCCAATGTATGTAGGTCCCAAGTCTGTCGTGTCTATGAATATATTCCTTCTTAGCCAGGACTGGGCAGCCAGAGATAATATAATTTATTGTATCTTGTCCATCTCCACATATTCTGCAGTTACTTGTTATGTTTCTTTTCATTATATGTTTTTGAAGATTTCTGGTGGGGAGGCTTTAGTCTTGTGCTGCAATAAAAACTCCTTCAGTCTCTGCTTTGAGTCCTGAGCTTCTCAGCCATTGTTGGGGTTTTGCTTTGTCTATTTCTTTTGCATTTAGTTTAGCCCAGTATTTGCCATGAAGGGGCTCTTCTTGCCATCGTTTTATCAAGGTCCGTTGCTGTTCTACTTTTAGTTTGGATTTCAGTTGTTTTATAGCTTTTGTTTCTTCTTCTTCTTCTTCTTCTTCTTCTTCTTCTTCTTCTTCTCTTCCTCCTCCCCTCCCCTCCTCCTCTCCTCCTCCTCCTCCTCCTTCTTCTTCTTCTTCTTCTTCATCATCATCATAATCATCATCATCATCATCATCATCATCCCCATCATCATCATTATTATTATTGTTTACTGTCTTTGAACACCTAACGCTGGAGATGTACTAAGGTGCCAGCTGTTCACTACCAGTGAACTAAGGTAACAGCCCTTATTTTTCGAGCACCATCCGGTGTATTCGAATCGGTTCTAAGTAGTGCTGTTTTCTGCAACTACTCCACCCTCATTGCAGCCCTATCTGTTCCATGTACTTTCCCAAACTAACCAGTCATATCTATCGACTTCTCTTTCTTTCTTATCGCACACCTTGTTGTCAGCTGGGTGTGCTATATCTATGATCCAGCATCGTTTGCTTTCTTTCTCAATTAACATTATGTCCGGTTTCCTATTCTCTATCTCATGGTCGCACTGAATTATAAAATCCCATAGGATCTTTGTATTATCATTTTCGATGATGCCTTCGGATTTATGTTCGTACCACTTTTTTGCGTTGTCAAGTCCATACTTGTTGCAAAGTGTCCAATGAACAATCCTTGCTATATTGTCATGACTTATATTCTTTCTGGTCTAGTGGCGTACATTGACTGGTAATATGCCATACGGTTTCACCATTTTGTCCACAAATTCTGCAATTATCACTTTCTGACGTGTTATCTATTTTGTATTCGATGTAACTGGTACTTAATGTTTATTCTTTGGCAGTAAATCAATTTCCAGTTTTAAATCAATTTTAGATATCCATAGCCATCTTTTTCACTGTCTGTCTTATCTTCGACATCCCTATGAAATTGCCCATGCATTCTTATCTTTATCCACCTATTTTCAGTTTCATTCATTCTCAAGTGCTTGTACTGTTTTTTATCTTTGCCATCTTCCAAGCCTGTGGTTCTGTGGCATTTTTTAGATTCCATGCTATGTTGTTTTCTTCTGCTCTAATACTATGTTCGCATCCAATCAGTCCTCATGCCCTCTTTTTTGGTACATATAATCTCTGTGTGTCACTTTTTGGGTGGAATATCCCATATCTAGTCAGCAACTTCCTTGTCTTTCTGTATAAGTTGTTTAGTTTGTCTACTGTCCATGCGATTTCGACTTAAGGATCAATCTCTGTCTGCGCAAGTAATCCACCGTAATATTTTTCTGTCATTTCTTTCTCCATCAATTTATCCATTTCCAATTTCACCAAGTATTTACAGCCAATCTCTTCTCTCTGCTTCATAACGTCCCCCGACCGTATCGCTCGTACGTTCATACATTTGATTTTGCCTCTCTTCGAGACTAACACACCACTCTTTATCAGTCCGGACTCCATTCTGATATCAGCAGTGAAGTGAAAGTATGTACCGCATGACCTAGGGAACGGACTTGTCAGTATCTCCTAAGATGAACACCATTTTTGTCTACGGGTTTGCTCTGACAGTAACACTCCACGACCACAGCATTGACTGGTTTGTTCCATCTACGCCGTGTGTGTTGGTCCCTTGCTGGTTAACGACAGGCTGAAGTCGGACAAGTATCTCCGAGCCTGCCGGGTGCAACAGTCACCATTAAGAGCTTCAGTTTCATTTCCACCGTTATTCACAATATTTTGTTTTTTCATTGTCACTCCTATGAGGTAGCGCAATTGACAGTGTTTTTATTGTGAAACCATCGCTAGATAAATAATCAATCAGAGCATAGGAAGTTTCCAACCGCTTCCTTTCATTATTATTATCATCACTGATATTATTATTTTCATTTTTTACTAGTTGTCACTATTAATATTTCCTCTGACCCAACATTTTGGCTAAATTATTATTATTATCATTATTATATTTAGCACTCTTATTACCATCATTATTATCATTTCCATTTATTATCAAAATATATTATTAGATATTGTTTAGTTTCAGCTTTTGTCTTGTTCTTGAGATAATCATAAATATGTGAGGGTTTAAAGGAATATTAGGGGCTAGAGAAACAGCTTTGTGAATCGATTAAATTCCACAGGTCTGTAAATAGATTACTTTTATTATTACTATTAGAATTTATGTGTGAACTTAAGTAGTGATATGTGTGAATACTTAAATATGCATAGAATTTTGTGCACTCTTGTAAATATCAGTTTGCATTACTACATAATACTACTTAACTGAATGTATGTTAAATTGTTTAGATATTACATATTCCTCTATATATGACATGCGTATCATGTATCTATATAAAACAAACACGTATATTGATTATAATATGTATATGAAAATCAATATATGTTTATTAGACTGAACATATTCATATATGCATGCATGTAACTAATCCTAATTTTCTTACTCTCACATGTATATATATATATACATATGCGGCAGCTATTCATGTGATTATTCAGTTATATAAACACAAGAAAATTTACATATTTGCATGTCTGAATTGCAAAACTGAAAATTGTAATACACACAAACATCTTACACTAAGCAAACACCTACCTCCTCACAACACACATATGTATACATGTACTTATGTATTTATTCATGTATGAATGGATGTATATATATTTGTGTTTCGCTATGTCTATGCGTATATGCAATTAGATTTATAAAACGATAGAAAAGATAGCAAAAAATGTACTCAATACGTGGAGCATGATTTATTCATTTAATTGTCTTGTTTCCTACTCTGCTTTTCCAATTTACTTTCTTCACTGAAAATATCCGTGTATGCAGTATGCATTAATGTAGGTAAGAATATGTGTACGCGCGTATATATATATATATATATATATATATATATATATATATATATATATATATATATATATATATATATATATATATGCATGTATATATATGTATGTATACATATGTAGAAGGTTGAAAAGAATATAATTATATATATGTATATATATATATATATATATATATATATATATATATATATAATATATATATATATATATTATATATATATATATATATATATATATATATATATATATACATATGTCGTCAATCGTTCAGATATACGAAAAGATGGATACTGTAAGGAATTAGAGATATAATATGATTTTTGGAAGTTATGGCCGGTCATAGAGTAACCGTTTGTTTCCACTTTTTACATTATGACATTTCTGTGATGCACGATCCCTATTGATCGGCCTTCTTATCTGTTTTTTGTTTCCATGATCCCTTTCGATCGAAATTCTCCCTACCCTTTTTTCCTCCCAAAAAAGAAAAGCTCTACTTTGTATTTTGTCCCCTCTGTGTTTAGCCCTGTGTGGCCAATAAAGAAACATATCTATCTATCTGCGGCACAGTCTTGAATGGTTTGGTCGAACGAATGAACCCCAGTACTTATTTTAACGTCTAGTATTCATTCGGTTGTTATCCTTTGTGAGCCGCTTAGTTACAGGGACATAAACAAACCAATATCCGTTCACAAGGGGGGGGGGTGATCAAACACAGACGAAAAGACATACAAATGCATACAAAGATACACTCTCCCTAACACACACACATACACGCACACACACACCTACGCGCACGCACACACACACGCACACACACACACACCACACACACACACACACTTACACACGTATTACCAACAAGCTTTCCCGCACACAGGTCTCGCGTGTTCAATTCACTCACACAGCATCTGACGGCTGGGGGTTGTAGAGAAAGATATCTACCCAAGGTGCCGCATAGTTAGAATTAACCCCAAATCATATAAATATGCAATGCCGAAACCATATACGCACACACTGTACCGCCCCCACACACGCACACACACTCATTCATACACACACATATGTATATATAAGTTTTCTTTTTACCGCATAAACGTGAAATCAATGCACTTTAAAGTGTCCATGGTGGTTTCCGAAAACGCATTGCAATTCAGTGACTGAGTTTAATGCCTTCACGGACAACAGCCAACATACCGGCACATTATAGCCTGAATTATGATTGTAGCCGAAACTGCGACAAAAGACGTAAATCTGGAATGTTCTCTGCCTTGTTTATCTGTGAAAGGAAGTAAGGAGAAGTTGCTTCTGTTTAACGTTTATATTAACTTTGGGTTTTAATGATGAGTTCAGTTCGTCCCATGAAAGCTTGATAAACTACATAAAATCAAAATTACTTTTTCTTTATGGCGTTCGCTATCAGTATGGAATACAATTTTTCTCTAACATTTAATTCTATGAAGTGGTGTAAATAGGCTTGCATTCATATTTGGTATAGGTAACGCTGTTCTATAACATTGTTTTTTTATCCCTGTAATGCTGTTTTTTTTTGTACTTAGAATACACCTAATGGGAAATGAAGATTGTGTTGCAAAGCTAATACCTTTACTTAAAAAGACTATTTATGCCATTGATTCGTTTAACCCTTTTCCTGTCCAAAGCATTTTTTATTAGTTTGTCCTCCACGTTTATGATTGTTTTAAAACTTAGCCCTTTTTTTAATACGTGATATGAGGCTTTCCTTTCATAAGTCCCAAGTTGCTCTGGTGGTCGAAAAATGAGTAAATGTGTATCATATATGCTGCATTGATGCCAGGGAAATATGTCCTGTGTATCACAGGTAATAGAGTAGGCAAGCAAAGGATGAAATAAAAGAACAATCACAGCGATGTATTAGATGATTACTTGCTGGTTTCCTCTGATCAGGTGTATCGGTTTTGTTTCCAAGAAATGAAAATAAGAAGTAGTATTAATTCTCAGAAGCAATACAGAGCGGCAAGAAGTGAAATAGTTTTGAGTGGGTATCAAAATCTTGACATATTCACTTGACTTTGCTTCTGTTACCCTTTTTAATGTTACTAATGATAATGCAATGCTCAAAAATGCATTGTGTGATTCTGAAATACGATTTTAGCCACGAATTGTGACAAATATAGGCGCAGGAGTGGCTGTGTGGTAAGTGGCTTGCTTGCCAACCACATGGTTCCGGGTTCAGTCCCACTGCGTGGCACCTTAGGCAAGTGTCTTCTGCTATGGCCTCGGGCCGACCAATGCCTTGTGGGTGGATTTGGTGGACGGAGGCTGAGGGAGGCCTATCGTGTATGTGTGTGTATGTATTTGTGTGTCTGTGTTTGTCCCCCTGGCGTTGCTTGACGGCCGATGCTGGTGTGTTTGTGTCCCCGTTACTTGGCGGTTCGGCATGGGAGACCGATGGAGTAGGTGCTGGGCTTACAGAAGAGTGGGTCCCGGGGTCGAGTTGCTCGACTAAAGGCGGTGCTCCAGCATGGCCGCAGTCAAATGACTGAAACAATTAAAAGAGTAACAGAGTAAGAGTATATATAATAATAATAAAAGAGTAAAACGAAGTGAACAATGTGGTTAGCGTAATCACGTGATGTAACAAACTATCGGGCGTAGTTATGCATCACTTGTCACAATACGCTTCGCATTGATTTAGCTCTGAATGACGCCTCTCGTTTGTTAGGCGAGTAGGCCAACGTCCCTTCTGATTTGAAGGCTCCTCCGTTGTAGAGTAAGACCTTTACAGGTAACAGAACTGGAGCAACGTGAAATGAAGTGTTTTGGTCAAGAACTGGGAATCGAAATCAGAACCCCAGGATCGTAAATGCAACATGCCAAACCACAAGGCCGGTCAGCTTCATGCAGAAATTTTTACTTTTATTCTACTGCGGATGATAAGGATTTGAGTAAAAGTCTGCCACAGCTGCGATGCATAGTTTTAATAAGAAACTCAACTTTCGTGCTGATAATTTCAGTTTGATAACAAGCGGTTGATTAAACATTTTCGAAGAAACAAACACTTTGAAAGAATCCATTTACTTTATCGAGATTCACTTGAATTTGATAGCATTCCTGTTATCAAAGAATCATTAAAAATTGTACACAAAGCAAAATTCATTGGAACATACTATCACCTCACTTAAAATTGGTATTCTGCAACAAAGAATTACAAGTCTTTCTGGATAATGTTTGTTATGCAAACATAGACTCAACTGAAGTTAGAGCAAAAACATGAAAATAACCGACACAAATGTAAGAACGTCACTTATAACGGATGATAGAAGATAAGATGATTTTTAGAGAACAATTTGGTGAATACTACAAAGAACCACATTTGCTAACTTGGTTGCAATATAATAGCTTTAGCTGAATTTTTATATGACGAATAAAAACGTACCTAGATGCTTGTTAGTTGGTTGGTCCTTCTCGAGCCATGCCTGGCACATAAGGGCTGGTTTCCCGGTTTCTTGGCGTATAGGTTCCCCACCTGGACGGGACGCCGGTCCGTCGCAGGTGAGCTGCAAGATGCAGGAGGAAAGAGTGAGAGAAAGTTGTGGCGAAAGAGTCAGCAGAAGTTTCGACATTACGTTCTGCCGGAGCTGCGTGGAGCTTAGATGTTTCGCTCATAAACACACACATTGCCCGGTCTGAGATTCGAACCCGCGATCCCTCGACCTCGAGTCCGCTGCTCTAACCACTAGGCCATGTACCTCCACATAGATACTTGTTAGATAATTTTGTAAATCAAAGTTATTTCGTAAAGAATTTTATTATTTACCATATTTCATATAAATATATCTGAAATGAGAGACATCTCATAATAATTCTTAAGCATTTTTAAAGCATATAAATTTCTTTTAGATGCATTCAAAGTTAATGAAAGCAATTGGGAGATTTTCAAAATTGCTCCAAGCAAATTTCCTTGAAATCACTTTTATTTGTCTTAAAGAATGGAATAAGATTCTTAGAAAATGTAGTCGGGAATATTCTGTCATAATCCTATAATTGTTATTCCTAATGTTTGGGATACCCTGCATTTAGGAGGGAAATACAAAAGATTCAGTGCCTATTCAAAATATAACGATTCTTTGATATGAACCCAAATATAGACACATCAAGTGACAATTTTGCATAACTATGCATCACGTACACAGACACTCATCCACCGACATACACACACCCAGACATGCATACACACACACTCACTAACGCAAAAACACACATATGTATACATGTACACCTCTGTGTGAGTGTGCGCATGTGTATATATAGATATGTAGGAAAATCGATAATTTATATTGAGCATACCCCTTAGACTTAGTGAAGGCACATGGCTCAGTGGTTAGAGCGTCGCACTTACAGTCATGAGGTAGAGAGTTCGATTCCCGGACAGGACTGTGTGTTGTGTTCTTGAGCAAAACACTTTATTTCACTCAGCTGTAGAAATGGTTGTAAACTGCATTGATGGTTTGCCTTTCCCTAGGTTTGCCTTTCCCAGTGGCGTGGAGAGAGAAGGCTGGTATAAACAATCTTGCCTGCACTTGAACCTCGTTCAAGGTACAATCACATGGTCATCCATTTAACTTTTGCTCCTTAATCTTAAAAAAAGCCGAATTACATTTAGTACACAAAGATAATTTAGGCCGATAATTCGAGTTAGTTAATCACCACAAGCGTCCTGCTTCTGGGTCGTCTTAGAATTAAAGAACACTATTTTAAAAGTGTTCTTTTTATGCTTTGTCTTATATTGAATAGTTCTTGTTATTTAAACATGTAATTCATATCATCAAAGAATTTAGAATTTTGTCCAATATTGTTCGGCTCGCAGAATTATTATTGTCTTTGAATAGTTGATGCCTTGCATACGTTTTCGCTGAATATATTCAGTTAACTGATGAAGACATCTTCTATGCTTTGGTTTTTATAATTAAACCTATATTTTAATATTAAAGAGATAGTCCTCTTTTTTAAATTAATAAATATAATTTGTTTTTTTTTTGTAAAAAATTTCGGTTATATTTTCAAAGAATATTAAATATAAATTGAATGTGTATTGTATTTCATATTTTTTTTAGATGATTTTGATCAATATATTTATACTCATTAAATTCAAGAAGTTAGTTTTGTAAGATCTTAAGCCATACAGAAACCAATGTGACGTACATATTTTCAGCAGAAAAATCTTCAATTACAGTTTTGGAAGAAATTTATTGCTGAGCCAATTTAACAGAACTTCATTTCTTGTGCATTTCTTTCTTGATATTACAATGCCAGATTCATATTTATGTCATATGGTTTGTACTTTTCTCTTTTTACTCCTATTTTTTCTTCTTGACGAAAGGTAACTCTCCGAAGCGTTGACAATTCTTTGTTTCTTCCCTACAACATAAAATAAATTACATTGTGTTCCTGATTCATTCTGTGCTTTTTGTTTGATGTTCGTTTTTATGTTTCTGAAATCTTCTCGCATATTAAATTCGGGTGCTACCCATTTATTTGCAGAAACATCACCTTGTTTACTACTAACTAGCAATTAGTGTAAAAAATTTGTTCATTTATATTTGTTGCTGAAAATAAATCAATATTTGTAGTTGGAACTAGCAATGAAATTTTACTGAAAATCGATACAAATATTTCTTCGATTTTGGGTTAAAAATTAACTCACTATAAAGCAAAGAATAAAAATGCTATTTTTTTCGCTCGACATAAAATAATGTTACAAATAATTTTAGTTTATAAAGTGCTGATTCTTACACGAGGGATATCGTCATTATTGTTCCATCATGGCCACTCTGTCATCTCTTTTGATTTAGCTTTGCACAGACAAGAGAGAGAGAGAGAGAGAGCTAGAGGAGAGAGAGAAAGAGGAGAAACGAAGAGGGGGAGAACAAAGAAGAGAGGAGAGAGAGAGAGAGAGAGAGAGAGAGAGAGAGAGAGATGGAGAGAAAGCAAGTGAAGCTAGGTTCTTCATGTTGAAATACAAATTTAACAGGTAAATGATATGTAACGTTGTTATTTTGTCCCATTGTATCCTTGACCTATGATCAAAATCATTCCAAGCCATAGCCTTCCTGTGTGTTTGTTTAGCAGACAGAGTGGAGTCTGGGCCAAGTTATGCACTCCATCCATTTTAGATGTAGCTTGAAAGATGTCGGCTACAAGAATCATGAGTTCATCGGACTAAATGCTCTTCCGTCTCTTTACTTCATGAGTTTAAATACCGCCAATGTCAACTGAGCCTTTCACTCCTTCGGGGTCGGTAAGATAGGGTATAAATAAAATATTGGGGGCGATATAATCGACTTGGCCCATCCCCTCTAGATTGCTGGACTCGAGCGCTGGCACGGAATGACGGTTCATTCAGGGTAGATGTGCTCTCGATGACTAATGCACCTATAAACCAAGTAACCGTAGGGTTCAGAATAAAAAAAAGATGAAGCTTGAAGGAGAATAATTTTTATTATTTTTATTATTAGTAGGTCGAGCTATAGTGTAGCGGCTCCCTCGTGATTGCTTGATCGAATTCTTTCGGACGCCAATAGTTGATAAGGCGAAGGCACAGACTGTGAACGAGAGGAAAATAATAGAAATAT
>NC_043000.1:28414769-28429769 GCF_006345805.1 Octopus sinensis | reverse complement strand
GTCTCTCTTGTTTACTCTTGTGAGTATATGTATATATAGTGCGAAATAACTGAAAAAAACACGGAGACGATATGGAAAAAAACAAACGGGGTGTATCAGGTTTACGTTCAGGAAAATTAGAAGTATTTTAGTTTCGCGCATGTGCTATTCTATGGAAAGAAAAGGATGAGACAAAAAGAAGAAACGAAAAAATGAACGACGACACATGCTGAAAAGAGTGCATTTGTGTGTGTGTGTGCGTGCTTACATATATATATTTATATATATATATGTGTGTGTGTAAGTGTGTATTCATCTATCTAACTATATTTCCATCCATCCATCCATCCATCCATCCATCCGTCCGTCTGTCTGTTTATCGGTATGTTCTATCTATCTATCTATCTATCTATCTATCTATCTATCTATCTATCTATCTATCTATCTATCTATCTATCTATCTTTCTGTCTGAGGCAAATTTTGTCTAGCGAATGTTTCAAAAAAGATGGGTGAATGTAGCAAGGATGGCACGTATGAATGACGAAGCCACCTTGAGCATAATCCTATGAATCCGGAAAATTTAAACCAGAGGGTTACCTACTTGCAAACAAATGTGGTAACATGTAACATTATTGACCGAGGTTACCGTGGTCTTTTCCGTAGGCTATTCTTTCCACGGACAAACCTTATCTGCTTCCCCCTTTACACTTTACATCATGACATTTCTGTGATACACGATTCCTATTGATCGTTTTTTTTCTTTTTCGATCCCTTTTGATCGAAAACCTACTCCACTTTTTTTTCTCTCCCCAAAAAGAAAAACTCTACTATGTAATCTGTCTCGTCTGTGTGCAGCCCTGTGTGGCGTGTGGCTAATAAAGAAACATATCTATCTCTCTCTCTCTCTCTATCTATCTATCTATCTATCTATCTATCTATCTATCTATCTATCTATCTATCTATCTATCTATATATATATATATATATATATATATATATATATATATATATGTATGTATGTATGTGTGTATTTGTGTATGCATATGTGGCTGGCTGTATATTTGAGCGCCCGCGCGTGTCAAGTAACGACTATCACCGTGAGTGCTTAAGTCTAGATATTCGTTGATGCTTGCTCAGTCCAATGTTAATTTTCTGCATACCTTTATATGCAACTATTCTTGTATACTAATGTAGCTACGGTTTCTACTAAAGTATACAAAAATGAGAACTTCAGAGAAAGTTTAAAAAACAATAATACACTTGCTTATCAGTGATACTATGTTTGCCGGGCGGCTCGCTCATCCGTTACTTCAGAAGTACAGCAGACCCCGGACTCCGGTTACATACAACGAGTGTCATTGAGAAGGCGTATCGTTTATCAAGTCGACATGGCATGAAACCATATGAACCGTTTTACACTTCGTCCCCAAAAGGAAAAACTTGTATATGTGTGTGTGAGTGTGAGTCTTGGTGTGTGTGTGTGTGTGTGTGTGTGTGTGTGTGTGTATGACACAGAAAACTGAAACTAGTGACAATTGGTGTTCACACACTTCAATCGATCTGATAATTTCAGTGACATTTTTCACGCTGTTAACCATAAATGTAAAGCATGATCGTTATTATCATTTCTATTGTAAGTAGTTACTGTTGTTGTTCATCATCACCACCACCACCACCACCACTACCACCGCCGCAACCACCAACACAAACACCACCACCACCACCACCACCATCACAACCACCACCACCACCACCACCACCACCACAACCACCATCATCATCACCACCACCACCACTACCACCACCGCAACCGCCAACACAAACACCACCACCACCACCACCACCACCACAACCACCACCACCACAACCACCACCACAACCACCACCACCACCACCACCACACCACCACCACCACACCACCACCACAACCACCATCACCACCACAACCACCATCACCACCACCACCACTACTGCCCCTCACCATTATCATCTTCATAATCATCTTCATCATCACCCCCCCCACAATAATTTTCTTGATGTTTTCTTATTTCCAGCCTGGCAAGCTGGTAGAGTAGTTAAAGCCTTTTAAAACTTTCTGAGCTCAACTTTTCTGCTCTTCATACAAAGTATCAGTCATATTAAAGTATCAGTCATAACCTAGCGTGATCCTTTCGACCAAGATTTCCACTCGAAATTCCTGGTCATTCGCTTAAAGAAGAAACAATTATATTGTACATTATTTACATTATTTACATAATTCCTCATCTCTTAGAACTACAATTATTTTATTATTACAAACTATTATTTGTTACTTTAGTTAGCAAGGATTTTATCTCGAGGCTTCCGCTACATTTTTCTTGAAATCTTCAGACTCTTTCTTAGACTGACCTGTTACTGCAGGTCGACATTTCCAATATCTTTCAGTAATTAGGGTGTTATGCCAAGTGCACCAATTATTACAGAAACAATATGTTAACTCCAGATATTTTACTATTTCCTCATTTTTACTTTATTTATTGAACTTACTCTCTTGTCTTTTGTCTTTAGCAATAACTAGTTTTCGTGCTTCAGTAGTACGATCTATCTTTATAAAGAACTACCATAAAATCCTGTAATCATAATTTACCGTTTACAGCCTCTCGTCTGAGTGAAAAAAAAATATTTTCTACCACTTTCAATCTCACACTCAGATAACACTGTAATGCAGTCTTTTTTACTGAAACAGCCATACCTGCTCTCATACTCTTTTATGCTACCTTACTGTATTAATTAAAAGCTGGTTAATACTTTCGTCTATTTTACCACAGATTCTGCGTTTCCTCTGTGATCGAAGTTTTACCGTTAGAACTGATCAGCTGTAGATGGATGAATATGCATTCTTATCTTCAACTCATTCGTCTGAACTTATCGTACAGGAATCAACGTAAAAGTAATTATTCTGTAGAAATCATTTGTCTTTGCTTATATGTGTAGTGTTTATTTTCGTTTGTATGTGAAATTATTATTTCCTTTTTTATCAAGCCTTTTGCTTATAATAGAAAGGATTATTATTTCCTTTTATGCAACTGATATTTTTTTGCGGGTCGCCATTTCCAATATCTTTCAGTAATTAGGGCGTTGTGCCAAGTGCACAGAAACAACTGGTTAACTCCTGAAACTTATGACAATTATGCTTGCCGGGCGGCTCATTCATGCATTACTTCAGAAGTGTAGCAGACCCCGGACCCCGGACTCCAGTTACATACAACGAGTGTCATTGAGAAGGTGTTACAATTTTACAATTTCCTCATTTTCACTTTATTAATTGAACTTACTCTCTTGTCCTTTGTCTTCAGTAATAACTCGTTTTCGTGCTTCGGTAGTACGAACAGTTTTTTTTTTTTAATAAATAACTACTAAAACATCCTGTAATCATAATTTACCGTTATATCCTCTCGTCTGAATGAAAAAAGATCTTTTCTATCACTTTCAATCTCACACTCAGCTAAGATTGTAATGCACTCTTTTACTGAAACAGTCATACCTGCTTTCATACACTTTTTATGCTACCTTACAGTGTTCACTGAAGAGCTGGTTAATACTTTCGTCTATTTTACCACAGATTCTGCGTTTTTTCTGTGGTCGAGGTTTTTCAATCTTTGTTTTTATCAATTTCGTTCTGATGTCTTGTTCCTAAATGGCTTGAAATGGTAATTCAGTTTCTAGTTTTGGTTTCCATCTGTCACGTACAGCCAGCGTTCACCACTCCCAGAATAGGTTTATTGCATAAATTACCTATACAATTTCATTTTTTTCTAAGCTGCGTGTCTTTTCTTCTTGGATTCTCTCAGTTTCAATGATTTATTAGATATTTCTGGCCGTATATAAATTTCTTCCTTTACTATACTCAACAGAATTATTCAAACACAATTTCTCAAGACTGATGTGATTCTCCATTGAACAAATTCCTGCTTCCTTGTCTTCGTGGTAAACAGACCTTTTCGATATTACGTTTAGTATAGTAAGCGTTGTGGTGAGTAGATTCTCAGTTCATGTGGATCTGTTAAAAGATGTTTTGTTCACTTTGAAAAAGAGGCAGAGTACCCCAGAACGGGTATTGCCCACGTATTAATTGCTTTGATAGCATACCTTCTTTTTAGTTTCGTTTCGGGCATCTTCGGAATCATTCTTTTGTACTCTTCGCAGACATTTTCTCTTATTTCTCTTTCCATTACTTTATCATCTTGCAACGCTTCTTGGTACTCGTTCCCTTCATTCTCTCACAGCAAGCAAAACATATCCTCGTCTGCTCTCTTTATACCATTGCATTCAATCTTTCGATTTCTTTTCATTATTAAAGCTGCACGTTTAATATCCTTAATATCTTGCTAATTATTCCTACTGTTCGGACAAGGGGATTAAGGTCTTTATCATTTTTTATGCATAGTTTGAGCCCCCGTCCCATATATAGCAGATGATTTATTTTCAACCTGGTCTTAGCAAGCTCGTTAGCAGGTCTGCATTTATTCAGTATGAAACACATTACAATGAAGTCAGCCACCAAAAGTAGTGGAGAGTGTGTCTCCCTGTAACAGACTACCATCCTTCGTATTTTCACATTTCCCAATGGCTTTCTTCGACGTTTTAGTTTTACTTCCTTTTTATAAAAACAAAACTCTTAATCTTTTTATTGATAATCAGTGTCCTCAAGCACTCCAAAAACCGAAATTTTGAAACTTCATCGGAGGATTTCTCCAAGTCCATCCAACTAAGGTTTAGGCCTTTCTTTCTTGCCCGTACCTCGCTTAATATCTTGCTACCGATATTTAACAGATCAGGAGTCCCATTGTAAACATTTGCACCCCTTTTATTCTCCTAATAATAGATTCTTCTTCTGGAGAAAGCTACAAAATTCCTCTACTAAGAGGTTAGAGGTTAGTATGAGGTAAGCATGCAATAAGCCTGACTTCACTCCTTTATTTCGCCCTTATGTATCGACATTCCATTTCATTTTTGTCATCCTTGTTGGTGCTCCATTTTGTATAAGACCAGAGAGCTACAATTCTATACAGTATACTTGTAAGAATTTTAACGAAGAAACCCTTTTACCACATTTTCAGCACCCATTTTCACTATCTCATCTCTCATCTGTAGTATTTATATTCTCTTGCCTTCCCCTGGTTTCCATTTCGCTTTTAAACACCAGAAACCACTTTTCTTCTCTGTTACGTTCATACTCTTTCCTCCAGAAATGTGACCAAAAGTATTTAGTCGCTTCAGTATTTATCTTATGCTGTTATGTTGGTCAGCATTCTCATTGTCCAGCTAGTGATGCAAATTTCCTATCTTCGTCACTGAAAAGCGTTTCTTGCAAATACTGATCTATTTTCTGCTGGTATCGTTATCTATCTATCTATCTATCTATCTATCTATCTATCTATCTATCTATATCTATCTATCTATCTATCTATCTATCTATCTGTCTGTCTGCCTATCTATCTATCTATCTATCTATCTATCTATCTATCTATCTATCTATCTATCTATCTATCTATCTATTTCTATTTCTATCTATCTATCTATCTATCTATCTATCTATCTATCCATCTATCTATCTATCTATCTATCTATCTATCTATATATCTATCTATCTATCTATTTGTCTGTCTGTCAGTGTGCATGTATGTTTAGCTAGCTAGTTACTTTGCAGTTTATCACTCTCTCTGTTTCCCACCTCTCTCTCTCTCTCTCTATATATATATATATATATTATATATATGCATACAACCATATATATATATTATATATTATTCACGTATAATGTATATAAATACGTGTACATACATATATATGTGTATGTATGCACAAGACATCAAGTTATAGGGTCTATTGTTATATAGTATTTGTGTCTCTCAAGTTATATGAATTAGTATATGTCGTTGTCCTTTAGCCATGTATCAACATAGATTGATTAAATCTGAAGTAAGGGTTGCATTTGTGACCATCAGTTTTTTTTTATATAGATCATGGATTATCCTGCCCTAATTTATCAGTCACTTTCGTTAAAATTGTGGAGCGTAATATGAGGGAAATTTGCCTGCCCTTTCTGGTAGGTCGTGCGATCGCGTTGATACTTGCTTGTTGTCTCGAGCCATTCAAGACTTAACATATATTTGCAATTGTTTGAACTATATATTAGCAGTTGTTGAGAGCCATGATATAGGAACTCTAACCAAGAATACAACACGATTTAATTTATGTGGTACATTTATTTCATTCACCTCACTAATATTTATGAACTTGGCATGAATGTCATGGTTTTTTTCTTTTAAGAAATGATTAGAACTGATCAGCTGTAGATGGATGAATATACATTCTTATGCTCAACTCATTCGTTTGCATTTATCGTACAGGAATCAATGTAAAAGTAATTATTCTGTAAAAACCATTTGTCTTTGCTGATATGCGTAGTGTTTATTTTCGTTTGTATGTGAAATTATCATTTCTCTGTTTTTTTTTATATCAGGCCTTGTGCCTATAATAGAAACGATTATTATTCCTTTTTGTGTAACATTATTTATTTTCGATTACATGCGTATTAAATATATAACTTTGTTTTATGTACAGATATCTCAAAAGTAAATAGACAGGATAATTTTTTGAAAGGTTTATTTCTAGAAATCTAATAATGTCATTTGATGCATTTAAATAAAACTTAATCCAGTATTTAGTACACATGCCTTGTGCAGTTTTAAATAATTTAACCTAGTTTTGGTGTTCGGACAAATAAAGCCGTACAATAATGGATGTCTATTCAGTTTTGATATGTCCATGTAAGTGTAATGAAAAATTTCGCTTTTATGTATAATAAATATTATTTATAGATTTCTGTAATAAAATTCTACATTTGTTTACATGTTTTATAAACAGTTATATCGGTTATGTATTTAATAAATATTTATTCTTGCAGATATTTTTAATATCTGTTTTTGCTTATATGTATAATGTTTATCTTCGCCTATGTATGTAATATATACTTTTTTCGATTATATTTGTTATTTGTTTTTCGATTATTTGTGTAATGAATACTCATTTTACTTACTTGTTTCAGAAATTTGACTGTGGCCATGCTGGAGCACAGCCTTTCCTCGAGCAAATCGACCACAGGATTTATTCTTTGTAAGCTTAGTACTTATTCTATCGTTCTCTTTTGCCGAACCGCGGGGAAGTAAACACACCAGCATAGGTTGACAAGCGTTGTTGCGGGGACAAACACAGACACTCAAACGTATACACGCATATATATATATATATATTATATATATATATATTATATATATATATTATATATATATATATATGTGTGTGTGTGTGTGTGTGTGTGTGTGTATATATATATATACATATACATATATATATGATGGGCTTCTTTCAGTTTCCGTCTACCAAATCCACTCACAATACTTTGGTCGGCCCGAAGCTATAGCAGAAGACACTTGCCCAAGTGCCACGCAGTGGGACTGAATCCAGAACCATGAGGTTGGTAAGCAAGCTACTTACCATACAGCCACTCCTACGTCTATTTTCACTTCTACTCTTTTCCTTTTTTGCTCTCTTCATTCATTTGACTGCATCTACGTTTGAGCAGTCTTGGAGGGTTTTCGTCGAACAGTTCGACGTCAAGACTTATATTTGAAGCCTAATACTTATTCCATCTTTTGCTAAACCGCTAAGTTATGGGGACGTAAACACACTAACACCGATTGTCAAGATGTGATGGAGGACAAACACAGACACAAAGACCACACACACTATAAATATACATATTTATATACCATGGGCTTCTTTCAGTTTCCGTCTACCAAATCCATTCAAGAATTTGCTCTCCTCGAGGCTATAGTAAGAGACATTTGTCAAAGGCATCACCCAGTACGGGTGAAGTAAATCTCGTGGTGTGAAGAATCAACACAACATGCGGGTGAAGTGAAACACAAAACAATGTGCGTTTGTCATAGTAACAAGCTGTTAATGCCTCGCTGTCTGTTGATCGGCTAAAATTACTCAAATTTTCCTAACTTTACTTCCATATAATATGAGATTCTTTAATTTACGAGATAAAGTAATTGGTTGATCATAATCATTATCCAGAGTTGCATCGATACACCAAAATTGAAATCAATCTGAGCAAAATTAAAAGGGGCTATTTTCCGAATCAATATAATTAGATCCGAAATTACAACATGGCATCTATAACATGAAACACCTGTGAGATATTAACAAATTTCTCATTGTCTTGTATGAAGAATAACAAGGGAATTCTTAATTAACCAAATGAATAATAGAATAAATAGAGCTGGATGAGTCTTCGATGAATCCTCTATATCAGTGCTTCCGAAAGTGGGTGGTATTGCACTCCCCGGGGGCGTTGAGAAGTTCCAGTGCGGCGTTGAAGGAAAACGGAGCCATAATAGGGTGGCAATTTATGTAAAAACAACAAAATAATGGTTTCATTGGTTTAAATTTTATTTGTGAAATACTGCTGTTTTGAATCTGCTTCAGAAAGAGGTCTATGTTTGTGATGGTTAGTTGGGGCGGGGGCACTAGGAATGTGGTCTGGGTGTCAACGGGGTGACAGCCTGAAAAAAATTGGTAACCACTGATCTATATGGTTACGTCTACTAGAAACAGTAGACGGATTCTTTCGCCTTACACTTAAATGTCTGTAAGCATAGAAGGAGATCTTGGTTAATGTGATTCGACATACACTTTATCTCAAAAATAAAATAAAATAAAACAAAGCAAAATCTAAATAAAAACCAGAATGGTCACGGATGAGTCCCCTCTCCGCATAGGTACACTCTATCATCACCGACCTGTGTTGTAAACAACTATAACATATGGCATTTGTCAACTCGATGATCTTATTCAATGTATCAAATTCATTTCTAACTTGTCAGATGCCCTGAACAATCTTTGTTACTAAAAGTATTCATCCAAACTTTATAAGCTAATGCATAACGAATTTGCAAGATATGAAATATAACATTTTCATAGTTGAAAAATATGTCATACGTTAGATTATAACAGGATGTGTTTGTATTCATTTCGAAAAATCTCAGGAAATATTGACACCATTTTTAGGTTAGGTGGGCAGTTACATCTAAAACCTACTGAATTTCTACAGGTGACATAATCAAATAACCGTTTTAATTAGCAAGAAACCCAACGGTATTTTCATATATGTATTTGTGTGCAGTGCAAAATACTTAATTTTATTAAATATTATGAATTTAATTTATCACCGTACATTTATTGTGAAAAAAAATTGAACAAATTCAAACTCTCTCTCTCTCTCTCTCTCTCTCTCTCTCTCCTACACACAAGCACACACATGCATATATGTATATGGCTTTGTCACAATAAGAAAGAGATTACCTATTACAAATCTAGGATCTCCGAGCCGAATGGAACTCAAGAAATTGTACTTAGTCCGATATTTAAAACAAATGCTTCAGACAGAGACAAATATTGTACAAATTGATCCACGAATCAGGGATGGATTTAAAATTGATGACGTATTAAATATAGCAATCAAAATTAAGAATCGGTTGTCCAATGTGCTCCCTAACAGTTTGTATCCTTCCAATTGTCTCTCTTAACCATGGCAGCTCTAATTCTATGCTAAAAGAAATAAATTTGGCCAATATTTGATTAAGTTCTTAACTCCAAAGCCATAGCTTCTTCCATGATTTATTTACGCTTCACTGGAATATAATTCAATCAATTCACGTGCAACCTACATTCCAAGATGCAATACCTGGATATATCAACAGTGTTCCATTCTTGAGTCGCCGGCTGTTTCGGGTGTTAAAACGTACACCTTCATTCATGCGAACAAGTTGATTTTGATCGAGGCGGTATTTTACTGACCTCCACCGATCTCGTCTTTTCAATGAGTAACATTTTGAGTTGTGGTTCTCAACCACTTTTTGTTTATGGGCCCCTAGGATACCAATTTTGCTTAGATGGATCCCCACATCCATTTGAGGTTTAACAAATACTATTTTTATAACTTTAGTATTAGACGTAGGAGTGGCTGTGTGGTAAGTAGCTTGCTAACGAACCACAAGTTTCCGGGTTCCGTCCCAATAAGTAAATTATTCTTTTATTTGTTTCAGTCATTTGACTGCAGACATGCTAGAGCAACGCCTTTTAGTCGAGCAAATCGACTCCAGAACTTATTTTTTGTAAGCCTAGTACTTATTCCGTCAGGCCCTTTTTGTCAAACCGCTAAGTTACAGGGACGTAAACACACCGGCATCGATCGTCAGGTGATGATGAGGACACATACAGACACTCGAACACCCACTCATACACGCACCACACACACACACATATACACACACACATACAGACACACATATACGACGGGCTTCTTTCAGTTTCCCTCTACCAAATTCACTCGCAAGGTTTTGTCGGCACGAGTCTATAGTAGAAGACACTTGCCTAAGATGCCACGCAGTGGAACTGGACCCGGAACTATGTTGTTGGTAAGCAAGCTACTTACCACACAGCCACTCCTGCGCTTACAAATTATTGAAGCAAATAATCCTGAGCGCGCAATGGGTTAAAACACCAAACACAATAATCTTTTCTACTATAGGCACAAGGCCTGAAAAGTGTTGAGGGATGGGGTCTGGTGGATTAGATCGACCCTAACATTTCACTGGTACTTAATTTATCGACCCCAAAAGGATGAAAAGCAAAGTCGACCTCGGCGGAATTTGAACTCAGAACGTAGCGCAGACGCAATACCTATTTCTTTACTACCCACAAGGGGATAAACACAGAGAGGACAAACAAGGACAGACAAACGGATTAAACTGGTACTTATTTAATCGAACCCGAAAGGATGAAAGGCAAAGTCGACCTGGGCGGAATTTGAACTCAGAACGTAGCCGCAGACGCAATACCGATAAGCATTTTGCTCGGTTTGCTAACGATTCTGCCAGCTCGCCGCCTTACGAGCAAGTAAATATTATTTTCTACTCTAGGCACAAGACCGGATATTTTGCGGGAGGCACCCAGTCTATTAAATCGAACCCAGTACACAACTGGTGCTTAATGTTTCGATCCCGAAAGTATGAAAGACAAAGTCGACGACGGCGGAATTTGAACTCATAACGTAGCGGCAGAAGAAATACCGATAAGCGTTTCGCCCGGTGTGCTAAAGTTTCTGCCAGCTCGCCACCTTCGACAAGACACAATAATTATTAATAAATTGACGGGACACTGTAAGGGACTTATAATAATTAGTTCATTTTACCTAACACAATGTAATTATTTGGAGGCTGTACAAATTATTTTCCGTTCACTATCCACCCAGATATCCTTTTCTATTATCTGTGCCAAAGCCATTCTATGCATTCGAAGTAACAGAAGAAAAGAATTTGGAGAGAGACCAAAAGAACTGAGAGTAGTGTCGAATGCAAGATTCGATAACAAATAAGTCTTCAGAAACCACGATTTGTTTTTCTGAAAAGAAAGAAAAAAACGGACTTACTGTTAAAAGAAATGCATCAGGGTTGTAAGGTCGAATTAAATTTCAATTAATTTTGTTCTGTGGCATTTCTACACGGGACTTACATTCTGCAAGTATAATACATTAGACAACCAAACAGACATGCTCACACACACACACATTTGCACGCACGCACACCCACGCAAACACACATACACACACACAAACACGTACACAGACACAGATTTCTACATGCATCTAATTATGCATAGGTATATGTAATTATGTGTGTGTATATATATATATATATATATATATATATATAGAAAATAGTAAAAAGTGAAAAAACTATTTACTATTTTCTATATATTCAACCACGTGCTTTCACACACCAACTTTCTCACCTATATATATATATATATATATATATAATATATATATATATATATATATATATATGTGTGTCTGTGTGTATATATATATGTATATATATATATGTATGTGTGTGGATCGTTGACGATTTTTTCCTCCGTCTTCCCTTCCTTGGATCTTTCCTTTTCCTATGTTTGTGACGTAGAGCTCCGCTCGAAACGTTAAATCCTCCCTCTTTTTTTCCTTTCCTGAGTGTCCAATAACACTATACTTGTTCTACGTCCTCGTGATGTCGTGTTTTCTCCTTGTGCTTTCATGTTTACATTAACTATATATATATCTAACTATTTATGTATGTGTACACACACACACACACACACACACACACACACACACACACATACATACATACATACATATATATGTATATATGATTAGCACATCTAACCTGCTACTTTAGATATCTTGATTAGAACGTCTGAAACTACTCTATATGTCCACAGATACCATCTTTTGTTGAAAATGCCTGGTAATTAGGCACGGAGTATTTCGGCTGATGAAATGACTGTTTGCATCAGCGGACCACCCTATTGTATCACGTGGTTTCACCGTCCGTAGATCATCATCGATAATCAGCCTCAAATCAAATGCCAGAACGAAGATCAACCGAACCAATATAATATATTAATAGCCAAACAATCATGAAACTCAAAGCGTTTCCTTTTAGCGTTTATACATTTGGGAATCCATTAATATACACAGAAATCACGCAAAAGTTTTAAGACAAGGCGGTAAGAAGTTTGCTTCTCAACCGCATGTTTCCGGGTTCAGTCCCACTGCAGGGCAACTTGAGTGAGTGTCTTCTATTATAGCTTCGGATCGACCAAATACTTGTTGGTAGATTTGGTAGATGAAAGTCGTATATATGTTTGGATGTCGCTTCTATTTTTTAATTGTCATAAAAAATAGAAGGGAGGGAACCGGTTTCCAACAAAGATAAAAAGCTCTATCTTTGGGATATAGTTAACACAGACAAATTCACATTTGAAACTCGAGTACAAACAAGGACATACAAACGGATTAAGTCGATTATATCGACCCCAGTGCGTAACTGGTACTTATTTAATCGACCCCGAAAGGACGAAAGGCAAAGTCGAACTCAGCGGAATTTGAACTCCCAACGTATCGGTAGACGAAATACCTATTTCTATTTCTTTACTACCTACAAGGGGCTAAACACAGAGAGGACAAACAAGGACAGACAAACGGATTAAGTCGATTATATCGACCCCAGTTCGTAACTGGTCCTTAATTTATCCACCCCGAAAGGATGAAAGGCAAAGTCGACCTCGGCGGAATTTGAACTCAGAACGTAACGGCAGACGAGATACCACAAAGCATTACACTCGGCGTGCTAACGTTTCTGCCAGCTCACCGCCTCGTGTAAGATCATATTAATGCAATAATGTGTATAAGTGATGTGAAACAGTCGGTAATTATTAGCTGATACTAAACCACACAAATAATTATTGTGATTTGTAATAATATGACCGTTTTTGTATAACGACTTTTAATTAGATCCTCGTTGCTTGGAATTCAATTCAGTAGCTGTCGACTGATGATCAGAAGAATGTCTACACGTACCAGCGGTATCATCACGCATTCAGAGAACAAGCAAGTACTTTTTGACACACTGTAACATGCATGTTCCTTCTGCTTCTGTTTATGTGTACATACCAGTGCTTTCCAGTCGGTGTGTCACGACACGGCCAGAGTTGGCATAGTCAGTGGTCATGTGTGCTGTGTGGTTTTATGTTTACATAACACTATCGATGGAAATGTCAATAAGGATCTCACACAGCTTAAGGATATGGCAATGAGGTAATAGGTCCGAGAATCTTTGTAAACACCTGTTGAGCGTACGTGCATTTTTCTATACACATACACACACACACACACACGCATCCATATCCACACATATGTATATATGCAAGACATCATAAAGAAGAACAGAGACCTATACATCTTCAAAACTTGTTTATTACACTATCTGCATGAAACTCAATGGGAATTTAACAGCAATAAGAGTGTAATAAACAAATCGTGAAGATGTATAAATTCTCCATTCTAATTTACAATGTTTTTATTATAGACAAGGTATCCTGTATAGAATTCTTTAAGTAATATATATATATATACATATATAATCAAAATAAGCAACGAGGATATCCAGAGGTAATACAGTACGATCGTTTCATGCGACTCCATTTAATTGAACAATGCAAGTATTACATCAGTTTTAAAATGTAGAGCAATATTCAGCTGCATAAAAATATAAAACTTAGTAGTTTTATATAAATCCTTGTTGCTTACCTTGATTATAATCAACCAATTTTGAAATATATTGATAATACCACACCAAATTCTGGTGTCTTTAACTTAAGTACCATATTCAACTGAATCTAAATTTTTACTGAACTTATATATATATATATATATATATAAAATTCATAATTGAAATAGTGGGTGTATTATTCAAAAGAGAAGACTAAAATAATTATTTTCTGTATGGAATTAAATGATAATTTAGCTATAGGGGAATCTACTTGCAGATTACAGGGTAAGATGAACCAGACTGTTTTTATTTTCCGATGATGTTTGTTGCTTCCAAAATATTGTATATCCAGATAGATTTGATTGTCTTTTGGTTTAAACGTCTTCTCCGAAAACGTAGTTTTATGTGTGAATAATATCACTGAATATGTTTTGTTTGGAAGACAACGTTAAAAGCTTCCTTGAGGTGTTTTCACCATGATCTTTATAATATTCCCACTGTGATCTTGACAATATTCCTACGATGCTCACAAGAACCATTGATTTGTCTATCTCATATAAACTGTACACAAATTTTCTTAGTCCACAATCAAAATTCTGATCAAACAATTACGTAAACATTGTTCGAAAACGATTATTCGAAAAAAATTATTCGAAAAACATTTCCCCGAATGGAAAATTGTACGAATGAAAATTATTTAAAAAGACAATTATACGTAGTGTTAATAATTCTAAATTTTTAAAATATATTTAAACAAAAATGATAAAATTTAAAATCAAGTAAACATTGATATTTATTTCGAATAACTTTTTT